>NC_086047.1:17003908-17303908 GCF_947568885.1 Cydia strobilella | reverse complement strand
TCGAAGGTTTTAACCAATACTACGCAATTTCAATGTCTGAAAATATTTGGAAATTTTAAGCTGACTGAAGAAGGTTTATTGAACTACGTTGATACGACTTGTATATATTATAACCAGGCATAGTAAACTACGAGCGAAATCCATTGAAGTACTAGGGTTCTAACTGGTTGTCAATGTTGTCATACGTCATTTCAATGGATTTCGCTCGCAGTTTACGATGCCTGATTATAACATTACGTTGAAGAACAATTACAAAAACAACAATTAAGAAAAATTACAGCAAGTTGATAAATAGTTACATAAAATCAGTGACCATTAAAAACTTTAAGGAAACTGAAATTATGGCCTATAAAGACACCGGAATCACACCAGAAAACCAATTACTTGCCCATAACTGTAACTCAGCACTGGCAGGAGGAAAGAAAATTGATATTTCGTTTTATTTAATTTAATAATTATAGGTCGAAGTCGTCAACAACTTGAGTCACATTCGAATTAAAAATACACAATATTTATTGATTTGACATTTCTCGCAATCTGGGTTGTACTTATTTATATGTTTTTATTTTATTTAGTCATATCTGATCGGTTGAAATTGATAAATTTAATATGGTCCCTGAATAAAGTAGTTCAGAATGTCCTATTTCTTGGACTTATTTTGTTCCTTAGAATCGTCAGCATAAAATATCCGTTCCAATACGTCACGTTTTAGTATGATATTTTTGTCACCTGTAAGTGCGTGACGTAGTGGAAACTAAAATTTCCATACAAATTTTTGGGAATTTTTTAGGATCAGGATTGAATATGCTAGTGATTCTGGAAGAACCTAAAAATACCAGAATCTGGAGAATGGGGTGTTCAATGTTTTTTTTATTTTAATAAAACGCTCATTTAATGTCAAATCAAGTTGACTTTTTTGAATTTCGAATGCGGCTTCTTTTAATTTGTTCCGAAGGTTACAGTCTCACCTTTTATTGTTTTGGACAGTGTAATGAAGCTGTGTTCTGTAAAGATGTTATTTGGGCCGATAATTATCGAATTGCAATGGTGGTCTGTCAGTGAACTGGGTATAACCGGAAATGTGTCCTTTTCTTCTTATGGTAATGAATTTCCTGATTCATACTTGGCTCAGATTTTACTCGGTATATTATTACATTACTATAAAGGGCAAAGCGAAAGAGGTATGTCAGGATCGTAGCAAGTGGAAATCCGTGGTCTCTGCCTACCCCTCCGGGAAATAGGCGTGATTATATGTATGTATGTATGTATGTATAAAGGGCAAGAAGTAGGGCCAGTCGAGTATGATATTTAACGGACGAGGGAAGCGAGGATGTTTAGTAACACAGGTGCTTATTTATAAAAAATGCACGTCAGTACTGCCTAAATTTCTTTTTTTCCAAATATTATTGTTGAATTATACCTCAGTAGTTAATACTATGTACTACTATAATTACTTACTAGTTATTATTATTATTAGTTGTCTATATTATAATCAATAGCAATGCAACGCCCGTAGTTGATTTTACAGTTAGTGAAATTCTGGTACGTAGCGTCGCGTAGGTACCAGAAACTTTTCTAATGAAATGATTTGAACTGGAAGTATCTAGTGGTAAGTTTCTCAACGTTCCGCCAATAAGGATAGACCGCGCCTAACATTCCGCCGGACGGGATCTGCTCTTGCGCAAGTAGGATATGCGCGGAGAACACACGCGTCAGTCATACTGCGATAGTAGCAATGTATGTATATTAAATATATTACATGACATTATTAACATTTGTAAATATTGTCCTGACATATAAAAACGGGACACTCACATATTTTCAGTCGAAAATTGCTCGACATATTTCACTCCATATTGAGGAGCATCAGTAATCATTATATTATTAAGCACCGAGGAGCACCATTAATTTTTCGACTTAATATACGTGAGTGACCCGTTTTAATATATTTAATATGTCTGTGTCTCAAGGAAGTATTGTTATTAAAATTCACATTATACTGCGACAACTCGTGAGATGAAAACCGAAACTCACTAATTGCAAAAAATAATTAAACAAAAATAGCCTTTCTTGGTACTCTTACAGTTAACTATGGTTATATTTGATTGTCACCTGACGATATAAAACAAGAAATAAAATTTAACATCAAAGCCATCTAGTGAGTTAAAATCACCTATGAACTATCTTGACAACCAACACTCCCAATTAAAATAAATCGTACTCATTTCTCTACATTCTTTGACAATCTACGATGCCCCAGACAGATAAATAAATACATTTTAAACTTAAAACGCCCCTTCTTCCACCAGGGATTTAAAAACGATGTGTGTTAAAATACACATTTCTTCAACCACATCACTCATGACACTGATCTATAACTATTCCGGATCAATTTCATAATCTGTTATTACAATAAACAACAAACAATACAACAAACAAGGTAAAATTATGAAATTTAATCGCGTTAGACCCGGTAATGACATGAATTATCTGTTATTACAATCAGTATAGTCTCTGCAACTTCTTTTCACACATTTTTTCACCTTTAATACGAGCCCTGGTCCATTCAGAATCTTCTTAAGCGGGTTTTACTGTATATGGTATGTGTGTAGGCATAAATAACTACGTACATAAACTAAAAATCACTAATAAGCATATAAAAATTCTCAGTACCACTCTGTCCGCAGTATGACTCTGTCGTTCAGGTTTCGACACTCAGCGGAACGCCGTCCTTTCCCCAACTCCCCCCACCCCCTGCCGTAGCATTCAAGAATAACATCCTTTCAAGTTACTATTAAATCTATTAATCAATCACATCATTGGAATGGCATTTCCCTAACGGCATTGCCTATGATGGTCGTCTTCTCGTCTTATGTTCTTATTAATATTACACTACAGCCGATAATAGCACAACCATCATACCTCTTAACTGCCAAATCGTTCGCTTACTGATTGTGATTGATTTAATAATCTACAGTTGATTTTTTTACTCGTAGTACAGACAGCTTCAACAGTAGCACTGTTTGGAATGTAAAAGTTGACTTGTTGTTTTCATCATCAGAAACTGCGCTCCTGTCGGTGAAGCAATCTTCACTTTTTTTCCTTGGCAGCCTGATACGACACGAATTTTCACTTTCTCCTTCACTTGGTCCATGTATTCCTTCTTGGCTTCCCACTTTTCCTGTGTCCTTCAACTTTCCCTTCTATGATAGTTTTGATGAATTCATAGTTTAGGAGTCCTAAAGAGTCCCTTCCCCCTTTTAGTTTCGATGGTTCTTAATAGATATCGCTTTTCTTTAACTCTATTTAGCTTTGTTCTATGTCCTTCTATGGCTTCTATTGATGTTGCTTACGAGTCCCCGGCAAGCTCGGCCTAATTTCACCTTCCCATACCAACGGAGTTTCGTTCTCATTTTAAAACTACGGGTTGGATATTAATGAAACTTTGCACATTATGAGGTATATCTAGGTCTGTAATTAGTTTATATAGTTAGTTCTAGTTTATAAAACAAACGAAATAGAGCAAAAACAAGTTTTGTATGAAAAAACTTAAATTCGCTGTATTTTTCTAACTATGGTATCTGAACATAAAGTACTACTATATATTTAAACCTTATCCTATTGTAAGTACAAAGTTTCAGAGCAAACTAGCTACTCGTTTTAAAATGAGAGCGGAACTACGTTTGTATGGAGAACCGAGCGAGTTTACCCTTAAACAAGGTGGGGGTGTAACGTGCATAAAATATCCTCGTAAGATCCAGGGCAATTTTTGTGCTTTTGAATTTGGAAATTTCATTAATTTCTATAAGAGTTCAAAACTCAAATTTAATTTTTACTTCTAAAAGTACTTACAAAGGCAATAAATAGTATGAATATCCATACAATACCCTGAACCTGCACAAACATTTAATAAAAAATAAAACATGTTTGCAATTTCAGGCGCCAACGAAAGTGAAAAGGAGCGGTGAGACTTCAATTAGGGATCTTGTCGCAAATCTGCCATGCTCAATCTTCTTGACCTAAACCTAGAAAGCTAGCTTTGGCTTCGCATAAAGTGCCCGTGGCCGTCTTAGAAAGCTCATTATATTATCTAAAGCACTTACAATACACTCATAAACATGATTAATCATTTTTCATTGACGACATCAGTGTAACACATTGAACATTTTGTTAAAGACCTTTTTATCTGCTTTTTCCAGATACAGTTCTACATGGTGCTCTTTCATTCAATCAGCGCTCTCTTTTTCGACTGCGGATATCCAAGGTAAGGATCAAAACAAGCGTACACAAATTAATAATAGGTCAATAGACCCGTAGGTAGTAAATTTAATGAGGGCCGGTTTTACCAGCTGATTTTTAGGGTTCCGTACCTCAAAAGGAAAAAACGGAACCCTTATAGGATCACTTGTGCGTCTGTCTGTCTGTCTGTCTGTCCGTCTGTCACAGCCTATTTTCTCCGAAATTACTGGACCAATTAAGTTGAAATTTGGTACACATATGCAAGTTTATGACTCAAAGATGGACATGTAACGTAAACAAATTAATTTTAAACACGGGGGCCACTTTTGAGGGGTAAATGAGAAAATTAAAAAATAAAGTATGTCAAACTATATCGTGTTATATATCAAATAAAAGAGCTCATTGTGAAAATCACAAATATATTTTTTATAATTTTACAGTAAATAGTTTAGAAGTTATTCAAGAAAATAGGCAAAAAATTACCGTTCCCCCCCGATTACCGTCCCCGTTCTCCGAAACTACTGGGTCAAAAATTTTGAAAAAAATACACAAAATAGATTTTTACCTATAGATCACCGGAAAACCTATTAGAAATGTGCAGTCAAGCGTGAGTCGGACTTAATTACTTAGTTTTTGATCCGACCCCTACGGGTTTTTTTAAAGACGTTTCACATAAAAAATACATTGTTTAAATTGTGTAATGTACGGAACCCTTGGAACGCGAGTCCGACTCGCACTTGGCCGTTTTTTTATTATGACGTCACAATACATAACCTATATGACATTGTGGGGTCAAAGGAAGGATTTAGAAAGGAAAGATGCCTCAGACAACTCAGGTTATGGTGGAATAATGAAACACATACTTGCAAACATGAACCCTGAAAACATTACACTCCTTTTTTTGCGGAGTCGTGTACAAAAATACGAATTGATTCAAGTAATCGTCTTACGCTCAATCAAACTAAAACAGTTCCTTTCCAAATCTCTAATAAATGCCCTTGTCTCTCGAGGTGTACAAATCAGGATGTTGAAAAGAGTTGCATTGGAGAATGCACTTGCAATGCGCACTCGAGCAAGGAGAGCGGTCACTGTTAGTGCCTTTGGACTCTAGAATAAAGATCTGTTCAGTTTTGCACTTTATTTCATTGTACTAAGGTAAAAATTGGGTTGAATTTACGAATCCGATTATATAGTCTAAGCTAACCTTGCACGCACTTTGATAGAACATAGTCTGGGAGTGTCATTAAAACGTCATAATTTCATAGAAATGTCAGTGTTTTGGTAAAATGGCAAAATCGGATAGTCATGATTATCCCTTTGAATCTTCATATATAAATAGGTGCTCGTTAAGTTTATTTTGCTCAGCTAACCAAAAATATCTAATTTCAGAATCATCGCCTTCGGCCTCGTGCTTCACTCCACCATCTTCATCGTCCTCTTCACCAACTTCTACATCCAGGCCTACAAGAAGAAACCCAGACCACCCACCAACAACAATACCATCACCAATGGATACGCCAAAAACGGCCATATTCCAAATGGCCAGGAATCTACTAACCAAGATATGAACGGCAAAATTCCCAATGGCCAGGAGATGAACGGAAAAATTACAAATAGATTGGAGATGAACGGCAAAATTCCAAATGGCAATGGTCACATCAAAAATGGATGTCTAAATGGTGATGTCAGAGAAAAAGAAAAGGTGCAATAAGACTTGCAGGTTAATGGTCGCGTTTTTATCACAAAATAAGTTTGTGTGGCTTAGGTACCTGTCAGCATGTGTAGTTTTATCCACAGCGATAAATGATAAAAACGCAATCATTCAGAGCCTTGTTGCTTTAGTTCCGTAAGGAGAATTTCGTGCCCTTGGCTTCAAAATGTCAACAGTCACGACATTTTGAATTAATTTATCTTAATTTAACTGTATCAGGGCCCTTATTAAGCTCATGGTCGTAGGAATTCCAAAAGAAAGGTCCAATGCCAAGACCATTAATGCGTAATGACGAAATTTCGCATTGACATAGTCGCATACAATTTTTATTATTATTTTAAGAGCGGGTGTAAACAGTGGGATGAAGAATTTGGTTTATTTGTGTGACTATTTGAATGCCGTATTTACTTATGTGAATACTGGTGTATTTCAAAATTTTCTATTTTCTAGTATTTTACAGTCGATTTGTAATCTAAAACTTGCGAATAAAATTCGCCATCTTGAAAATTAAGAATAGTGTTGGGGTATGTACCGAAATCTCTCCTTATAAATAACTTATAAAATTATGTACCATATTTTGTTATGGTTCCACTGTGAGCTATGGTTGATATGATTTAAGGTGTAGTATTGTAAATAAGTACCTGTAAATAAAATACATCGTTTTTATTATTCTTCTCCGTCGCTGCATTTAATGTAGCGTTCCGTCTGAGAGGGGTATTTGTTTCTCCTATAAATTTTATTAGCAACCTTGAATTTTTACAGTTTCGAAAGTACGTAAACAAACATAACCGATTACAATTCAAATGTAATATGAACAGAAAAAAAACAATTAAAATAGAAAAGTGTGCGACAGTTTGTTCGGTTATTTTATTATACTAACAGATATTAAAATGGGTGGAATCGGGATATATCCATAGTATAAGTGGATATAGTTTTTGTTTTTCCGAACTACCTCAATATTCCGTCCAGTACTGATACCTATTATTAAAAATAAGTTCCGTCCATGGTTATGCTCAATTAATTAGTTAGTTGTAAATATAATTATATTGTATATTTTATGGTTAATATTCATGAAAAACAGATTAATTTAGAGTTGACCGATGACAGTAAGATGAATCTAAAAATAACCGTTTGTAAGATCATGCAAGTTTTTTATTTATTACTGACCTGTTACCTATACAGGGTCGTTTCTGGGTCGTTATCCAAAACCACTTTTTCTGACTGTAAATGATCCACATTATCACACTTATGGTAGTATTTGATTAAAAGATATTTTGTTTTTATTTTAAATTTAAAAGTGGAAAAATTACTGCCTTGGGTGAGAGTTGAACTCACGGCCTCTGGATATGAGTTCAAGTCTCACCCAAGGCAGTAATTTTTCCACTTTTAAATTTATTCTAAGCTTAATAGCATCGATCGCAGACGTTTCTGCTTGTTAAAAATTAATTTGTTTTTATTTTGAATAGGGTGACCAAATTGTATACAAAAAAAAACTACTTGTCATCTGATAAATAATCATCATTATTGGTGATGAACAATAATTAACAACATCATTAGGCTCATCTTTGAATTATGTATGATGTTTTGTTCTCTTGCTACACGACCCCGAAATCATCCTGTATAAATTTGCAAGCAAGGCATTACTGAATAAAAATAGATGAAAAGGTAAACAAAAAAGTTTTTTACAAGCATAGTTTGCTTTGTTGTAGGATATAACTTTGCAATGTGATATTTTGTTTGGTTATAAGTAAGTACTACAATTGTATGATTCTATTTTATGTGCGCTCGTGTACCTATTTTTGTACAAAACAACAACAGAAACTTAAAATATTGTAACATAATTTGTTATACGTACACACAGGTACAAACTTCATAATATTTAAACTTGATTCCTTACTGTTATTGAGTTTTTGTACATGTAAATATACACATCGGTTACCGACTGAAAAATATTACAAATAATCCTGCTTTTCCCTTCATACAGAATGTTTTTTGTATGTAGGTCATACTGAACAAGTTTTACTATGAAGCCAACCCCGAAATTGCGAAAAAATCCAACCGTTCACTAGACGACCGCCAAAATTTATGAAACCGCCGATTTTTTTTTTGCGGTTTCGGGATTGGGCTTCTAGTAAAAGTAGTACAGTATGACCATGATATTCATATTCACTCCTCAGAGTATGGGCACAGATATTTTTACGGTGTTTCTCGTGTATGTGTATATTATAGTATATTTTATAGCTCCCAGTGGAAGTGGGCCTATGCCCGTTTTGGTACATCTATTGGATACCAATGTTTTATACCAGTCAGTTTAGAGAAATTATATTTTAAAATATAGGTGTTGTAACTATGTGATAATTTAAGTAGTTTTAAGGATACTGTAAAAAGCAAGTGTATATGTTTTTTACCGTATTTTGGAAATAAAATAATCAAATTATACTTTTGTGTTACTTGTTCCACGCTACTACTGCGAATCTACCTATAGTTTAATTTCATAGAAACCATCTTATTGCTTTTTATTATTCACTTCCCCGTTAAAAGTAAAAAAAAGAAAGCTGTAAACTAGTAACATTTTTTTTAACAAAATGATGAGCATCCATTAATTTACGCCCATCAATGTCAATACATAATTGAAACGAGGCCATTCTCAAAATGTTGATGAGAGCTTCATTCATACCTGTACATGTACAGTAGCCATCAGATTGTTTATTGTTTATTCATTAGTTTACAATTGTACCTTAAGAGTCCCCGGCAAGCTCGGCCGAATTTCACCTTCCCATACAAACGGAGTTTCGATCTCATTTTATAACGATTGTTGATAACGACGTGTTGGATTGTAATGAAACTTTGCACTTACAATGACATGAGGTATATCTGGGTCTGCAATTAGTTTATATAGCTCCAGTTTATAAAACAAACGAAATAGAGATAGAGCAAAAACAAGTTTTATATGAAAAACTTATATTCGCTGTATTTTTTTAACTATGATATCTGAAGCTACATAAACTAATTACAGACATAGATATACCTTATCCTGTTGTAAGTACAAAGTTTCAGAGCAAACTAGCTACTCGTTTTAAAATGAGAGCGGAACTACGTTTGTATGGAGAACCGAGCTTGCCGGAGACCCTTAAATACTTAGAAAACACCCATGACTCAGGAACAAATATCTGTGCTCATCACACAATTTAATATAATGCCCTTATCGGGATTCGAACCCAGGACCATCGGCTTTATAGGCAGGGTCACTACTCACTAGTCACTATTTAACCACTAGGCCAGACCGGTCGTCACATACATACATACAAAAAGAAAACAATATTATATTTTAAAGATTAAAGCTAATTTTGAAATTTAGTTCTGATAGCGGTACATATATTTCGGTACACCCTGACCGTCACCAGTCCAATCGTGGGTGAGACCCTATTCTCGAAATAGTCAAGTCCCGCCAGCTAGCGGATAACGTATTAACTACGACGCTTACTTCAGTCTTCCACAAAGAGACTGACATTGATGTGGTTTGATGGCAACAGATGGCGTAAGCAGTGCCTAGAGAGGCATAATGGTGCGCATATTAGGTAGTAGAGTCAGACCAAGGTAACTCTGCAGCGATTTTGATAGCACAGACTGTGCAAGTGTTATTTTAAACGTCATAATTACATAGAAGTTTGACGTTTAAAATAACACTTGCACATCAAAATCGCTGCAGAGTTAGCTTCGCCTAACTCTATAATAGTCAAACTTTACAAGGGGGCAAAGTTATACATAACTTCGCGTCCTTATATTAATATACCCGAGCAAACTAGTCTCCAAAAATAAACCATGAGCGTAGCGAGTGGTTATTAAACTGGAATCTAGAGTGTTGCGAGAGTTTCAAGGTGGTTTCAAGGTACGAAGGTTAGACAAACTTCGCCACCGAGTGAAGAATAATTTGAAAAAGAATGACAGCCTTTACGAGTTGCTGTGGTAGGTAAAAAATATGTTTTCCAACTGAAAATCCATACTAATATTATAAATGCAAAAGCGTCTGTCTTTCAGTCTGTCTGTCTGGCTGTCTATTACTTCTTCACGCTTAAACCGCTGAACCGATTTAGTTGAGGTAGAGATCTCTCTACCATACATGTCCTTAAACTAGATAGTTTGAGTCCCGGGGAAGGAAATAAGGTAGTTTTTATCCCAGAAATCATCCTTTAAGGAGGTGAAAAGGGGGGGGGAGTTTGGGAAATCGATAAAAAGCAGATTGAAAAATAAGCTACCCAATTTACTATAACTCTACGCAGACGACGACGGACTAAATACTTCATATAATCAGGATTGAGCTTCACTTCAGGTAAGTTCGTTTAATCCTGTAATTATATACATTATTTATAGCGCAATGTACGCAAGGTGAAATAAATTTACGCAATGAAACGGATGAACCGATTTTAATAATCTTAATTGATTGGATTGTGATTTCATTGTTGAAAGTTTTGTTTTTAATGTATTTACTAATACATAGCTATAACGATGGTACTAACAATATTGTATGGAATTTTGAACGTTCGGAAATAAAGATATTATTTTTTTTAAACACAAAAAAAAAACATTCAAAACGGTTCGTTTAAGAGCTACGGTGGCATAGCGGTCAAACTAACAACACCCCTCTTTTTGAGTTGGGGGTTAAAAATTGATATTATTTGTGCCATTTTCAACCAAAAGGGTACTTATTGTCGCTTGTCAGTAAGGCGCTATTTCCATACAGCTTCAATTAGAAATCTTAAACCTTATCGACCACCGACAATGTGGTACCTTTTGGTTGAAAACTTCACATTTGTCCAAACACAGTGCAGTAGAAACTATAGGTCTCCTAAATAGAAAGAGAACAATAAATTTGTGGGACAGAGACGCTCAACCGCTTGCGCTAATTAAAATAAATAATGAATATTTATGAAATACGTCCGAACAAAAATACACCATCTGCCTACAAGGTACGTTGGCCGAAACTTACGACCCTTACTTAAGATTCTAATTTAACTTTAATTCGCAGCCATTAACAAAAAAGTTAAATTTTTACAACACTCGATAACTGCGAGGGGCTATCCTTAATGATCGCTAACAAAATGTCAATAAACCTGATGTTTGGGCATTTTTTCCCCTTCCTAATTTGTGAACCCTAAAGTAGCAGCCCTAGTTACAAACCACTCTACTCAGACCCTTTTTGTACCGTGGCGCAAACGGGCTTTCGAACGGAGTGAGAGGTCTATGTATATTGGGTGTTGGATAACCCTGCATTGAGCAGGGTACAGGGTTGGGACACGCATTTCTCTGTCACTTTCTGTCTGTGATTGAGAGAAAGAGAGCGGTGTAGAGCCGTTCATTCTTTTTAGCGTTTCGTTTTGCACAAACGTCGGTTTGAATTTTTTTGTCATTTTGGTTTTGATAAAGGAAGATGTAAATAATAATTGACTTATTTAGTTGTAATTTGTAAACAAGTAGGTAATCATTTTAAATCTGAGAAAAATAAGAATTGCAATAAAGCTATTTCAGCTTTAATAAAAGATAATTAGATTTTTTAATAATATTAATATTCATATTATATTTTAATGTACTCAAAACAAAAATAGATAGTAAGAAACCAGACTTTTGATAAAACATAACTTTTTACACAGAGCATTGTATTTATTTTATATTTATTTAGGTACTCATCAAACACCGGACTTTCGGTTACTAGTTACCTACTAGGTACACCACCACTCATTATTGTTCTGTAATGCCAATACAGTTGACGCAGTTTTTGCAAAAAATAAAGCTCTCTAGCCGCCATAAAAAAAATCAAGCACCATTTCAAACTAACGAAACAATTCAATCAATAGCTCCTTGCGTAGAACGGAACGCGCCATACAAGTCTGCCGGCCGGGCTAAAACTCTAGCCGGGGTTCGCTAGTCCACTGCGCGCCGCCGCTGTACCCCCACGCCGCGCCGCGACCCGTACACAAAACCACAAAATACAACGAACAACAAAAAACAGTGTCAACAGTGCTACAAATGTGCAAATATCATACACTAGTGTAAGTGATCTTCGGATAAAATAGCGGGGCATTCAAACCCCCACGCGTTGATAATGACATGAAACAATATTTCGTTCACCGATAAATCAGTAACATCGTCCTTTAATCGGTAATGTGTAAGATAGTGTAATGTTACATTTTTTCATAGGTTTTGCCGCACTGACGGGGAAACCATGGAATATGCTAATAAGAGTATTTTAACCCGTACACAAAAACTCTGCACTAGACACTGCAGTGCGATTTGTGTTGCAAATTTCGTCGTTGGTTGGTTTCCGGGGGTTGTTATGATCGTTTTGTTCCGAACGGTTGCTAATGCTGCAGTTACTTTGATAGAATCTATAATCATAGTGTAGAAACCCATATTTAAAAGTAGATAACTTCTGAAGCTTTTAAAACATCAACACCTTAAATCCTGCTTTCATTTGTCTCGCATTAAATGTCATTTCTATAAATGTGGGGGGTAATTTCGATTTTCGAGAATTGTACTCCAGTAATTGTATTAGCGCAGTTCATAACAGACCGAAGGGGCTGGGCACCAATTTCCTTTGTGAAGATTGGCCCGTTTGCTCTAATTTCCTGCTCTATTCCTGACATTAACCTACCTGCATTTGCATTGCTGGTTTATCATCGGCAATTTGTCTATTCTTGTTTGATTTGTGTTCTGAGAAAAAAATGTTGAATGACTTATTCCTTGTTCGTTTTATTGATGGATTTTAATTAACTTTACTTCTTCTGACAATTTCTTATCAATTTGATTGCAACATGAAAATAATGAATAATGCAGTACATTGTTTTGTTAATGTTCTTTCTTCAGATTTGTCTTATTTGAAAAAATACATAAAATAGAAAACTTGCAAAACATGGCTCACTTATTAAAATCTCCCTAAATACTTTATCTACTATTTGCCAGAGAAGACAATGTTCCTAAATAATGGAGAATATGCCAAAAACTTGGACAATAAAAGGCTTAATAAAACAATCTTGTAAGAAAAACCAATACGCCGAGAATAAAGGCATGTGAACTTAACAAAATAGAACAAGAGTCGAACAAAACTATCTCGTCCACGACTTATTTCTTGCGCGGAAGCTATCCACATTTCGACCGGTTTTGTGTCTGACTAGTTTAAAAAGACGTATCTATTATTATATTCTTATGAACATAAGACCTTTTAGAATAGTTTGACCGGTTCTGTGCTTAGTGTAGCGTTCGTTGGCTCTGGAGGAATTAAAAGTATTTGAATGTCTTTTGAATATTACATTGGGTTGATTGATAAGATCTTGACTGCACCTTGGTCTAAGTAAAATATTATCTGGATGCTTGAAGACCTGTTTGAACATTTGCTTTAATCTTGATTAATTGTTGTGTTGTACCTTTTTTTTCTATCTTGGGCATTACTAAAGCGCAAAATGCTGTCTTTCGATTAATTTTGAAGGCCATTATTCTGTATCGTAGCAGTCTAATTTTAGCATGAAAGCTGAGAAACCTGAGTGATGTTGGACGAAGTCTAGGGTTTTAGTAGAAATTGTATTTCCCATTCTTTGAATTTACCTGAAGGCAATACAGCTACGATGTGCTTTGTTCTACTATCCAAGAAACAACCTACTAATATCCGTTTTGTACCCATTTTATTTATTGTTTTTTACTTATGTAAGTATAAAAAACATACAAATGAATTAGCTTTAGAAAAGCCAGCAAAGTTATGAATTCAACAACACAAGCAAAAACATTACGTGTCTACTTTTCTACGTGCTTCATGATTCTTCATTAATTTGAGCCTTATCACAACTGCATCACAGTTTTCCCCTCATAATGTAGTTTTCCCCTCATAATGTAGGTAAAACCTGCATGACATAACTCTATTTCATAAGTCTCCAATTACTGAAATTTATCCTTCCATCTCAGTTATTATACCATCCTTATGCATTCAAATCTTACCGCAATTTAGGGCAATGAGCTCGAAGAATTCTTCTTTCGTAAAATTATGTACCTCTTTGTATTCTTTTTAGTTTTTTACCAGCACCTGCTCATTTTATCCGTTGCTGGTTTCATAATGGGATTAGTTGAAATGTACGCCATGCTTGTTCGTTGAATATTTTGTTACAATGCTTAATCGTTGATTACTTCCTTCTTTTTTTCATTCTATCTTCTTTTATTCACAGCGAAATTTCAAAAAAATTTGATGCAAATCTTTCTTATGTTTTATACAGTTTTCAGTTCTATTTTCAACTAGCATTTTGACTGAGAGAAATTCCAAAAATTATAGTTCTGAAATCGTCAGGTGACAACCAAAACTGACTAATTACCACCACAAGTTGATAGCCATAGTGAACCATATTAGTACCAAAATAAGGTCGTTTTTAGTTTAATTATTTTTTAGTAATTAGTGAGTTCTGGTTGTCACCTGACGAAATGTTTTCGGTATTTTTTACTGCACATTTATTGCCAAACCTTACTGTTATGTAAATTCGATTTCTATGATATATGAAATAGACGCAATCGAGTTACGTAAACTAATCTGAATGGAGTTCCCATCCCAGAATTTTCTCGTGAAAGTTTTCAGAAATTGTGGAAATTTTCTGCAACTTGCACATTGCTATTTTCAACTATTCCACATGCATTTATTAACAGTGAGCACAGTTATCCTCCGACGCAAATAGATTATGGCAGGGATACACATTATACACAAGCCTATCATCAGCGTAAGAATAACGAATTTTACATTTGATTGATCACCCCTGATCGCCATTTAAGCTCACAAAATTCAATTCGAAAGCCAATGGATCCATTTTAAAAGATCATTCCCCAGGCACCCTAAACAGGTGGGTAGTCAAGCGCAAAAGTGCCCACGCGTAGTTTGTGACAGACAACTGACAGCTAATAGTTTCAAAAACAAATCGTGTATCCCAGTTACACAATAACCACCCTTCACCCTTTATAATAAGGGTTGTTAGAGCGGCAAAGATAATGTTGGTGCAATTTAATGGGGGCACGTGTCAAGCAAAGACGTAAAAGTAAAGCTGGAACAAACGGAGCGAGTAAACTTGTCACATTCGTTGATTTGTGACGTTTGGCTGTGACGTTTGCCTGTGACGTATTGGGAGTCCCCTTGATAATAAGTTGGAATATTGAAACAATGATCCTTATTTTGTAACTTTCGAGAAAGAGGACACTTTATTGAAAATAAAAATAAGCCAAATTAAAACTTTATGGGTCTCGACCTCGAGTCTACCAGAGTTCAAGGCGAGACCATTTTTGAGGAGTGTCATGAAAACAGTCTTCTTATTAAAAAAACATTATAATGTACTGAATTAATTTTGTTTACAATGTTAAACAGATGTATACGTTAAAACAGAATCTAAGATTGTAATATAGTTTTTTTTTTGGAAAACAACAAAAAAAATTCCAAAAAAATAGCGGCTGTGGTGTATTGTTATGTGCAGCAAAACAAATGCAATTATCATATCCAAATGAAAATAACAATTAACATAAACATAAATAGGACCTACGGTACATAAAATGCAAATCAGGGATGGTATCAGAAACAAGCTAGAAATCATAGAACGTACAAGCATTTTAGGATGTTAAGAAAATAAAAACCGGTAAAATATTCAAAGATACATAATATTCTTATATCTCGTTTTAATTTGTTTTGTATTGTTTTATGTGCCATTTAGTAAAAATTAAAGTTACGTAAAAATTTAAATAGATAAGTAAGTATAATTTAGTAGCTTTGAAATCAAGCGATAAAAGAGCAAAGGTCAAACGGATCATAAAATTTACTAAACTAAACGAAATAAAGATAAAAAATACACTTTTAAAATAACAAATACCAAAATAATTGCAGCACAAGCATCCCAACCGCAGTAGAAAATATTAGAAACGGTTTACTAGCAATAACAATAAACCATCCGATGTCCATTTGGAAAAGGCCCCAGCTAAGCAAATACAAACAGAACTAAACAACCAGATATACCTAGTGGTCGCATTTACAATGGGTCTGCTAACAATAGCTTCTAGGGAAAGGGTTGCTATTGATATTATAGTTACCTACTATTGCAAATATAAGTTTAATCCTAGTTTATGGTATTGGCAACTAAAATGTGGAACATCTGGTCTGGATTTCCGTCATACGCAATAAGGAGATGAAATTCCTTTGGACGGACTGTTAGTATAGGAAAGGTAACATTCGAATTCAGACTTCATAAGCATTACTGCTGCAGTATTGTGGCTTGACATTGCTGTAGCAAATGTCAAAATAAATGTTGTTCTATTCCGATCACTATATAAACTGTCGATTGTAATGTCATTATTTAAATGTAATGTCATTGTCATTACTTTTTCAGCGAGAAACGTGCAATTCCGCAACGAAAACAACGCAATGTGTCAAGAAATTAGACATAGTCCATTTTAATAACAAAACTTCCGTGAGACACAGACATATTAAACATATTAATAACGGGTCACTCACGTATTTTAAGTCAAGAAACGCGCGACATGTTTCTCGACTTAAAATACGTGAGTGACCCGTTATTAATATGTTTTACATAGTCCATTTTTTCTGCTGAAACGTTGCAGCTGTACTACTGTTGCAGCATTACTGCTAAGGTGTAGACGAGGGCGCTGTCACTGCCAATTTCCTTGATTAACGGATTGAACGTTCTAATCGCGACAGCAATGCGGCAACGAATGTCCTTTAGTTACCAATAACACACTATTATGTCTGAACCGCATTACGCAATTTTCGAATTAGCTAAACGACGAGATTCTTGATTCTGCGAAAATGTGAATATTTTATGCAAAAATAACGAATGCCGGTCGGGCGATGCGTCCACTGATCGACAATCCGTATGACGTCATCAGCAGCATGCATCAGAAAAGTACTCTGACATCTACGTAATTTAGTTTCTATACATCTCGCTCGCACTAATATGTCAGTACGAGAGAGATGCATAGAATGTAAGTTACGTACGTTTACATCAGTGCCGAACTGATGGTAGCCGTACAGTTGTCACACCGATGGCGTCTATCTGCATCGCTTTATAGCCCGATGCGTCCGATACCACAGAGTAGATAATAGTACACGCAGGCGCCCCGGTTCTGGCCACTGGCCCGGTTTTGGCCATTTAAATGATATTGTCTAAACTTAATATAAAATAAATTTATTTGTTTGTAATGGTACAAACTCATTTATATGACGTACAAAGCTTTAAGAACAAAAAAAAGAATATAAATTGAATAGTTTTCTGTATTTCAACTGGCCGAAAAAAGTGGCCATCACCTGGGCATCTGCCCTACATCCAAACTCCATACTATCCATACATTCCATACTAATATTATTATAAATGTGTGTCGGTCTGTCTGTTACCTCTTCACGCTTAAACCGCTGAACCGATTTAGTTGAAATTTGGTATAGAGATAGTTTGAGTCCCGGGGACGGGTTTTTGTCCGTGGTCTTGGAACTCCAGAAGGCGTAGCCAAGATGTCAATCATTAACCGCCGTATAACGCCGATCGAAACTTGAATTATGTATGGAAATGGTCACGTGACTTTTCGTTCGCTTCGATACATTTTTAACTTCTCGTTTGGCGTAAAATAAATCATCTTTGACTAGACCCCCAGGTGTTATTTGTTGACCGCATGCGGCTCTCGAGCCGTGGTTTGTCGACCATGCCCTATGCATGTTCTTTTTCTCACTTTTATGATTATTGCTCGATGCAATCGCGAATCGAATGAGTGAGATACCAGTGCCATGCGATATAAGCCAATGCGTCCAATGCGTACGATACGGATCAGTGCTCGCAGTTATATGAGTTTCTCTTCCGTATGTACGGAATTTGTCCGATGCCGAACTGAGAACGTTTACATTTAAGGCCGATGCACACATCACGGCTTCGGAACCTTTCGCAGTACATTGCGTTGCTTAGTTGCAAAAGTATCTGCAACCTGTAACTCTGGAATACAATACAATACAATACAACTTTATTGCACACCTCCCATAGTTTACAATGGATGTACAGTAACATAAACAAAGACGATTGGATAGAGGTAAAAACAGGCGGTCCTATCGCTTAAGAGCGATCTCTTCCAGGCAACCTTTGAATACTTCTCCAATTAGCGATATATTTCTACAGTTCGCATTTAAAACTATTTGTCACAGTCTAATTGTTCTACATACACAGGGTGTCCTTAGCCATTGGGCAAAGCCGAAATGTACATATGCATTAGGGTATTTAGAATCAGGATACCAAGTATTCTGACTTTTGACAAATGTCATCATTTAGAATAAATTTAAAAGTGGAAAAATTACTGCCTTGGGTGAGACTTGAACTCACGGCCTCTGGATAGATACTCCAGCGCTCTGCAAACTGAGCCACCAAGACCTCATCGATAGTCAGCAAATCTTCCCACTATGTGGGTCTAGGGGACCCTAAGTTCAAGTCTAACCCAAGGCAGTAATTTTTCCACTTTTAAATTTATTCTAAGCTTAATAGCATCAATCGCAGACGTTTCTGCTTATTAAAAATTAAAATGTCATCATTGCCGCACATTCTCGAACAAGTTGTCAAAAACACTGCCAATGGTTAATACAGTATGTTTCTTTTTGTTGTCGATCATTGGAATAAATTTTTGTTTGAAAATTTATTTTTGTATCTTTTGTTTTAATAAAAAAAAATACTATAAATATAAATTCCTGAGCAGTAACCCTACGTGGGATTTTAGGGTTTGTCCAATGGCTAAGGTCACCCTGTATTTCTTTTTATTAAGCTATCAGAGAATGATAGATTATTTTGACGCATAATGTTGATACGCTACTTTTGACCGTATTCCAAAATATTAAATCATGTCACCTTTTGCATACATTTTATATTTCAATTGTTTAATTGTTTAATATTGTTATTGGGCACCGGTCAGCTGCTGGCATCACCGACAGGTTCAGTGTCACGGTAGGCTTGCACCAGGGATCGGCTCTAAGTCCCTACCTCTTCCTGCTTATTATGGACGCTCTGTCGTCGGACATACAGGAAGAGGCACCCTGGTGTATGCTTTTCGCTGATGACATTGTTCTTGTGGGTGAAGACGGACTCGAGGTACAGAGCAGACTTGAGAAATGGCGGCGAAAACTGGAGAATGTTGGCCTGAAGATCAGCAGATGTAAAACTGAACATATGTTCTGCGATTTCGGCGGTCTCTCCGGTTTAACTGCCATAGAACTCGATGGCGTTACATTGCCTGTCTACTCCGACTTCAAGTACCTCGGTTCGCTCGTACAGTGCGATGGCGATATTGACCGTGACGTGAAAAACCGGATGGATGAAATGGTGACAGGTCACGGGAACCATTTGCGACGCTCAAATGCCTCTTCGATTGAAGAGTAAGATATATAAAACCATCATAAGACCTGTCGTCATGTATGGGTCAGAGTGTTGGGCCCTAAAGGTGACGGATGAAAAGAGATTGCATGTAGCGGAAATGAGAATGTTAAGATGGATGTGTGGTGTGACAAGAATGGATAGGATAAGGAATGAGTATATAAGAGGAAGCCTGAAAGTTGCACCTATAGCAGAAAAAGTAAGAGCGAATCGCCTAGCGTGGTACGGACATGTAATGCGGAGGGATGAAAGGCATGTGACGAGAAAGGTATTACGAATAAATGTGGAGGGAACTATCGAGAGAGGAAAACCGAGGAAAAGGTGGATGGACTGTGTGAGAGATGATATGAAACGAATGCGAGTGAGTTATGAGATGACGGGCGAGAGAGAGGTATGGAAGAAAAAGACATGCTGCGCCGACCCTAAATGAAAGGGATAAGGGCAAGCGAATGATGATTGGGCACCGTAATACCGATATACAGTACCGTAATACAGAAGACCGATCCTAGAGATTTGCGATAGAGGTGTTATACCTGTTTTGTACCATCGATCAGTGGACCTTATGATTTTTGTAGTAAAGTTAACTGCGGTACAGTTAGCAGTGTTGGTGCTGTACTATGAGACCTCTACGGCCGTAGAACAAATAGTTAATTTTCTTGTCACCCATGTCAATATCATTCAATAAAATAACCTTTACATTTACATATTTTATTATTTATTACTAGCTTTTGCCCGCGACTTCGTCTGCGTGGACTTAGTAACCCCAGCAAGAGTAAGAATAGCGCCTGGAGAAAATCTTATAGCAATTATTCAATTTGAGCATATTATGCACACAAATTAGCAGACACTTCATTAATTATCTCAATTCCACCCCGCTTTTTACTTTCTTAAGGGATGATTTTCGGGATAAAAACTATCCTATGTCCTTCTCAGGGACTCAACCTATCTCTATGCCAAATTTATTCTCTATGCTAAATCGATTCAGCTGTTTAAGCGTGAAGAGGGAACACACAGACAGACAGACTTTCGCATTTATAATATTAGTATGGATGGATATGGATTAATATAAATAATGAATACATAAAACATAATTATTGTGACTTCGTTAGACCCTCGGGAGATGTGCACTGTCTTGCATGCATTCAGTGTGCCCTAGCCTTTAATCCCACACTGACCTAGTATCACATAAGTCCTGTGCAAGGTATTTCAGAGAATCATAAAATGCAGGCCGTTGGACAAACAACTCGGCTAAGGCTTGTATACCGCTAGAATATTCACTGAGACGGAGGTTTAGTACTTTATGTGCACAGGTTTACTCTTGCACACAGTCTCAGCTTTCTCTAAGGTTTCAGAATTTCCGTAAGGGTCCACGGCAAGCTCGGTTCTCCATACAAACGTAGTTCCGCTCTCATTTTAAAACGAGTAGCTAGTTAGCTCTGAAACTTTGTACTTATAATAGGATAAGGTATATCTATGTCTGTAATTAGTTTATGTAGCTTCAGATACCATAGTTAAAAAATACAGCGAATTTAAGTTTTTCATACAAAACTTGTTTTTGCTCTATTCCGTTTGTTTTATAAACTGGAGCTACATAAACTAATCACAGACCTAGATATACCTCATGTCATTGTATGTGCAAAGTTTCATTACAATCCAACACGTAGTTTTAAAATGAGAGCGGAACTACGTTTGTATGGGAAGGTGCAATTCGGCCGAGCTTGCTGATATTGGACACACATTTGAACAAGAGAAGTTTCGTTTTACCTGCCTGGATAATGGAAATAATCGGGATGGGCGCCACTGTCGCGTATAAAGTAGTAAAAATAAAAAAACAAATACAGAATGAAGACAAAATTTCTTCCCACGAAGATCAAGATCGACTATGAGGGACTAGTAAAAGTAAGAGTAAAAAGTACCTAGTTTATTCTTAATCAAAAACACGAAGAAGAAAGGTATAAGAATTAGAAAAAAACATATCGAGGAGAATCTGCCACGAAAAGGCCTCATCTCGGCATGATGCTGGTGACTTCCAGCGCTGATCTTCCGATGAGATCATCAGGTGAAATGAAACAATTACTAGTAATTAGGGGTTCTTCAAAAAAAGGAATATTACGGGTCTGCTGCATCATTAGAGTTGCAAGTGTCCATAGGCTGCGGTGACCACTTACCATCAAGTGGGCTGTAAGCTGTAACCTTGTTTGCCACCAACGTTATATAAAAAAGGGTCGCCAGCATTCTGCAAGCGATACGAACGATACGCAAAACCCGAGATAATTTAGAAAAGTTAATTTCCTAGTTGGGTCAATACCCAAGTGGGGATTGAATGGGTAATGAGCCTCTGAGGCTATTTATAAATCCGACGGCATTTCTCCAACATTGCACCAGTTAGCCTTTGTCACTAATCAGTCGGGTTTGGGGGGTCATACCTAAAGTTTTTGGAGTAGAAAACAAATTAATCAACTATCATTTTTTTCTTCTAAAAAGCAGGCAACGCGTGTACACTATATTTGAATATTCATGTATGGTATAAATGGTTTTTCATGGAAAATATAAATTAAGATCAAAGTATTCCATCATTTATGCATAAATATTTTTTACTTGTGTCATAAGAACCGCACAACTTCAATTACCTATACACGTCTATTATATTAAATTGTTTTTAAATTATCACTTAATACAAATTATTGCATAATCAGATTGCTCTGTATACCCGTATGGTCCATTTCAATTTAAAATTATTCAATCGTTACTTCATAGCGGGGTTCTCTAATATTTATAGCAGCAAACGTATGCTTATTTTTATTATCATGATTGACACAATGCAGGCTATGAAATAAGTTTAATTATAACCTATTTCTAGTGTTCGGTATACGCAGAAGGCACGCAAGCAATTTGGGAATAAGTTAGGAAATGCTCATTTCGGGGAAATTGGACGTCAGATCGATCACGCTGTAGACGTCCAGCTAAATATACATCTAGAACATGTTTACCTTAGTTTTCTTACATTATATTATGCATGAAAACGCTTAGATGTTACATTAGGTACATGAGTATGCAAAAATTAGGTTACTTTGACAATTTTAATGAGCTTTCTTTTAAATATCTGTTCTCTTCACAATAAAGTAGTTTTTTCTATAATTTTATACACTGCCCGCTTAGCTTAAGTCGCTGGTGCTTACCCGAAGCATCATAAATTAGGTCTACAGCCCAAAATCTAGCAATAACTTTCCCACTTGTCGCGAAGGCTTAGTTCAGGTTATAAATTAAGTGCTAAGTATTAAGTTCATTCAGGGCATTCAAGCTTCCGTACAAAGATAGTATAATGAGCAGTCCTTTGTCGCTATCACCAGACAAATATTATTTGTACATGCGATCGTTAGGTCCGAATTAATGGATGTTCCAAGGCCTTGACATTTTTAACAAATGCCGCGTGGAATATGGGATCACAGAGGGTTGTAATATTTCAATCTAAAAACCTATTATTAAGGTTTGGTAGTCAGCATGGAACTCTTTACTAGGTCCTAAAGTTTTTCCGACGTCTGTCTGTCGGTCTCTCATCCCGTGGCTTATACTCAGTTCTAGTTAGTACCTAATTGTTTACCATCACTGCTTAATTTGGCATGGATATAAACAGTTATGACTCCGACATAATAGTTAAATAAAATCTTAAATTAGTCTCTAAACGCTGTAGACGTCGGAAACCCCCATGATCCGCCATTTTGAAAAAAAAAAAAACTGAAGCGACAAAATTTCACGCATAATTTTGCTGAAAAATGCGACCTGCAGAGGCGAAAAGCCGGACAGCTAGACAGACATATGAAAACATTTTTGCCCAAGCAAACAAATAAATAAAAATACGTCAAATGTAAAAATAATAAATCCAATGGGCAGACGTTACAGGACAACTTAATTGCAAGCATATCTGCCCTTTTTAGGGTTCCGTACCCAAAGGGTAAAAACGGGATCCTATTACTAAGACTCCGCTGTCCGTCTGTCCGTCTGTCTGTCACCAGGCGTTATCTCATGAACCGTGATAGACAGTTGAAATTTTCAAAGATGATGTATTTCTGTTGCCGCTATAACAACAAATACTAAAAAGTACGGAACCCTTGGTGGGCGAGTCCGACTCGCACATGGCCGGTTTTTAATTCATCCGAAGCGTGACAGCCGAGCCGAGACAACGTATCCATCACTCCATTAGGACGGACAGTGCCGAATTTTCGAAATAGAATGTTTTGTTGGTAGCGATGTGATTTTACGAAAGGAATTATTGTTGTGTGATTTTCGGAATAAAATATTTGAAAATTCTAACGGGAATGGGTCTTGGTGTTGGTATAAACTTTACTTAGGCACCTAAAAAGGTAAGTACACGTATTCGTACTTTCTTCATGGACGTTCTTTTTTAGGGTTCCGTATCCAGAGGGCAAAAACGGGACCCTATTACTAAGACTCCGCTGTCCGTCTGTCTGTCACCAGGCTGTATCTCATGAACCGTAATAGCTAGACAGTTGACATTTACGCAGATGATGTATTTCTATTGCCGCTATTACACGTTACAATACGTATACCTACAACAAACGTTTTCTTGCCGGTTTTTGCGTAATGGTACGGGACCCTTCGTGCGCAAGTCCGACTCGCACTTGGCCGGTTTTTTTTGTCCGTATTCCGTGTATTTCATGCCACTGTTCCTTGTTTTGTCCGTATTACTAAAATACCGCTGTCCGTCCGTCTGTCCATCTGTCTGTCACCAGGCTATATCTCATGAACCGTGATAGCTAGACAGTTGAAATTTTCACAGATGATGTATATCTGTTGCCGCTATAACAACAAAATACTAAAAAGTACGGAACCCTTGGTGGGCGAGTCCGACCCGCACTTGTCCGGTTTTTTATATATTAGCCCACATAATCTTAAAAAGCTGTAACTCCATGGGAATCTCAAACACACAACTCTTTACATAGGTACAGAATAGTATAGTATACCAGACAATTCAATTCATGCATTGTCAATGCAACGGGAGCAAAAAACCGCAAGTAACATCTGCTTAATTTAACACCCAACAAAAGGAGCGAAACATGAACCTCTTTGGCATTCCGCAGTCGGGTAACGAATGTTCTTCGAACGGTAAATAAAAAACAACAAAAGATACAGTAGAGATTTATTATTCTGCTTTATACCTAAGTAGAGCTTTGTTGGCCTAAAATATATTTATGCTCTATATAGTAGTCGTTCAATTGAAATAAAAATAAGGCAAGAATTGTAAAAATACACACAATGTCAATATTATACCTAATTCGTTAAATTAATCAATCCCCGTTTCACCTCTTAAGGACAATTTACACTCAAATCAGATTACTCATGCTCATTTATTTGTACTTAAAATATTAAATTTTACATAATAAAATGTAAACAGATTTTCAATAAGATTTTAAAATAACATAAAATGTTCTTATTTGACTATTTTTGAAAACAAATTTTACATCACATATATGTATATTGAACATTACATTATTTTCGTAAGATTTATTAATTTTAGTACCCACACATTAACATTAGATTCTATTAAGGAATTTACTTGTTATTTATTAAAAGAACCATAATATTAATGACGAGCTTTCGCGTCAATTTTTCACACTTATTTCCAGATTTCTACTCCTTATTCTTCCCCTCAGCACCCTCAGGTTCACTTTCGAATTATTTATTACTTTTTGCACCTTTGTGCCCTTCTGGAAAGCTTCTTTTCAAACCTTTTAAATGTTTGGTTTTGGCAGAAAGTACTTAGGCAGCTAAACCCATGTGCTTGTACATAATAGGAACTCTTATGTAGACGAAAACCAAAGTAGTTATATTATTACATATTAGAGTGTAACTTTTAACCGTTCCCCGATTACGGCATTACCAGTCGAAATTTCTTGAGTCTTTAATTACATAATAGTATTTCTACGTATTAATAAAATACTACGAATGGACATATAAAAAAAAAGAGATTCCCTAGTCTGTTTACATTACGAAAAACTCAATAATAGTAGGTAAACTACTTTTCAAATGCGAATAAATATAACCTTAACAAAAACCTCAAACGCAAAAAGATCATACGGCCCCGAATAATGTCCACTCGTTTTGACAAGACATGAATAAACGAAGCCGGCATGAAACCCGGCTTGAAGTGGCATGAAATACCCGGTCTTTTGTGCCGCTTACCTGCCCATTTGAAGGGTTTTTTCTGGGTATTGGGCCAGTGATTTCGAAATCTAATTATGACGTAAAGGTGTTTCGGTATTTTGATGTTTATCCCCGGCGCACCTGAGTTTTTTTGTGTTCTTTGTTTGGTTTCGAAGGGCTTTTATTAGTATATTGCATCCGTCATTTGTTTTTTATAGGAAAGGTGGTTTATTGAATGGTTTAAACTGTATTATGTCTTCATTAGTGAACTTTTGAAATTAGTTAAGGTTACTTGCTTTGCTTTAAGTTTTATATTGAAACAGATGATATTAATTAGATACAAACAAAATCTAAGAGCAAGCCGAAGTCAATGTCGCCTACTTTTTTCATATTCCTGTAGAAATTATTACCAAATTACATATTTCAAAATAGATGAGCCAGCGGGACTCGATTTATAATAATATGGATATAAAGCCCGACCAGGAATATAGTATAGTATGATCACGCGCCATGTTGCGGAATTTCATTAGAACTAAATTTTTCGTACTAAACTGAACTGTCACCACATACATGAGAATAACAGCGCCCTCTTGACAATGATCATATATTTCTGGTCGGGCTTTAATAGCGGTGACGTTAAGCCAATGGACTGTATTATAGAAGGAATAGAAAATTAGTGATGAACAAATAATGCTAACACAAAACAATAGTTAGGGCTCACCGTTTTTGTTGTTTTTTCTTTACATGCAGAGGACTCTGGATAGCTTCCTTTTTTTTGTTGCACAACACTCTTTATGTATTTATTACCAAAAAATTTGATTAGTTTTTATATCAGAATACGTATTTCTTTCAAAGAATATGGAATGACACTGATGATGTTTTTGATAATTCTCTTTATAAAGTGTCGGTGGCCAGTATCTGCGCCTTTCTTTAATGCGTTAACATTGTTTTATAAATGGAAAAAGGTTACATACTAAACAGAAACGATTATGTAATTCTTACAGATTTGATCGTAAGGTCGGAATAAAATATTCTTAAGAGGAATAGAAATAGAAATAGAAATGTTTATTTGCCAGAATACGTTACAATTAGGTCTTAGTACAGTTTAAATAGGTTTTAATAGGAGCTGATCACTTTGTATGATTTCAAAAAGCAAACCGACTTCTTATAGAAAGACTTTCAGATTGTACTCTAATAAAGACGTGCTCGTTTCTAAGCAACCTCCAATAACCATAATCAAATGCATGGATGTAAGTAAAGGGAGGTAGGTATGGCACCAGGCGCTCGATCGTGAGCCATCAAATATAGGTTCCGGAACCTATATTGAGTAAGTCGTACGGCTGACGCCAATGTGTCAAGATTGTCAAAATCATCTACTAAATATTGCCTGCATTTTTAGTTTTATCAACTATGAACGTCACGCGTCTATTATAATTAAAAGGTTATTGATCAAAGGTGACCTTAGTTTCAAAACGAAATCATATTACTTTTAGAATCACGTTAAAAATTATATACCAGACACTCAAAACGCGCGACATTTCCAAACTAACTACAGTCCGATAACTCATAGTTACACAACTTTTTCGATAAATTCTCACTCCAACAAACTTAGAACATGCTAAAACTAACCTAAACCCCACATAAATAAAGGTCATGAGAACAGCACGGTACAGATTATTCCCTTAGTCACGCGACAGATTATTGGAAAAATAAAAATAGCTATATTAGCCGGGGAATCGGGGTCGAAAATGTGGTTATGGTGAATTCAACCATGTAAATTGGAGGTAGCCGTGTCAGTTGCCATGGGAATTTGGACTGTGACATTGAAATGGGCAATCGTTCGCTACGGCGACCTTTACATGTATTTGACTTCTTAATCGATTTTGTGGAGAGATGGGAGTCTTTGATTTGAAACTCTTTGTTGCATACCCACGACCGACGATTAGTATGAGTATTGATGAGTATGAAACGAGTAGTTATTAGGGAGTGTTTTCTCATAGAAAAGTCAGTGATCAACGAATAAGACAAGTGATATTTGTGTGGCTACCACCAGGTTGGCACTGACATAAACGCTATAGAGAACGTTATACGTTACTTACTTTCTATGCATATCGGTCGTACTCGAATATTAGTGCGAGCGAGATGTATATAAAGTAATTTAGGTACGTTAACGTTAGCGTATATATGTCAGTTTTGACTTTTGACACTGTCGGTGACTCATCTCATGGTACGGTACGGGTATGTCGGGTATAAGTAATTAGTAAGAATATACACCCCAACAAACAAAAAACCGCCCAAGTGCGAGTCGGACTCGCGCACCAAGGGATCCGTACCATTACGCAACAAACAGCAAAAAAATCACGTTTGTTGTATGGGAGCCTCAATCAAATATTTATTTTAATTTGTTTTTAGTATTTGTTGTTATAGCGGCAACAGGAATACATCATCTGTGTCACAAATTTCAGCTGTCTAGCTCTCATGGTTCATGAGATACCTGGTATCTACAGGGATACAGCCTGGTGATAGACAGACAGACAGACGGACAAACGCACAATGGAGTCTTAGTGTGAGTCTTAGTAATAGGGTTCCGTTTTTACCCTTTGTGTACGGAACCCTAAAAAAGATATGTCTCTATATGTAGAACAACTAGACTGTGGCAGGTAAAGCACTGTAAGTACAAATATATTAAAGCCCTAGGGCGGAATTTAGAATTTACGGACCGCATCGCTTACGTGTATTTCACGAGCAAGTGTGATGAAAATTGGTTTTACTCAACCGTAGATGTCACGCCTCGAGTTAGGCGATAGCTGAAAATACCAAAGTATTAAATTGGTCGTTACAGGTCGCGTGCCCTATCGGCTAAGTGACCTCTATAAATAAGAACCCTAAAACAGATGGCTCGATAATCCAGCTCTTAGCCGACCAAAGTGCTTTCAATTTTTCAGCTTTTCAACCTGAACGCTTACAGGTAATGGGGAATGGTCACTTAGATCGATTTATTTTCAATAGGTTAATCATGTTTGGATAAAAATTGTTGGACGAGTAGGTTCACAATTTTTGCTAGTGTTGAAATTGTGATTTCTTTCGAAAAGTGTAAGTGTCATATCTGATATGGATAGATTATAAAGTATGTAACTAATTAATACGTCAAATTGTAATCAGTATGGATGGAACAGTCAGCAAACTAGCAGATGAAACAACGTGCAACGCGCCATAAGTAACTGCCACCACAGAATAAATAATAGTACTAAGTACAGAAGATTCACTCGCTAACAGAACGCGTCTATGACGACAGATAGGACCGCAAGGTGGCGCAAGCGCGAGCAGGCGTCCGTTCCGTAGCGGTGCGCGACAACTACTATGGCTAGACCCCAAAATTGGTGTTGGCTGCGTGGGGCCGCATGTACTTGTAGCGACGCGACGAAATCGCGGAGTGAGCCACGCCTGCGGACCTTTCAAAATAAATACCTATATTTTTTCATCACACTTGCCAGGCGATGCGGTCCGTAAATCCTAAAGTTCGACCTAGGACTTTTTAATGTACGCACGAAATTAGGCAATAGTTTTATTTATTTCCCTTTTTTCCCCATAAGTGTGATGAAAAACATTGTGTATGCCACGGGCGTTACATGAATTATGTCCTCGTGTTGTTTAAGCCCTCGCCTTTGGCTTTGGACTTCAATTCACACTCATTCGTTAATTCTTGTATACCGCTCTTAAGAGTCTCCGGCAAGCACGGCCGAATTTCACCTTCCCGTACAAACGGAGTTTCGTTCTAATTTTAAAACTACGTGTTGGATTGTAATGAAACTGCACACATGAGGTATATCTAGGTCTGTAATTAGTTTATATAAGTCCAGTTTATAAAACAAAAGAAATAGAGCAAAAACAAGTTTTGTATAAAAAACTTAAATTCGCTGTATTTTTTTAACTATGATATCTGAAGCTACATAAACTAATTACAGATATACCTTATCCTATTATAAGTACAAAGTTTCAGAGCAAACTAGGTACTCGTTTTAAAATGAGAGCGTAACTACGTTTGTATGGAGAACCGAGTTTACCGGGGACCCTTAATACACAATCAACGCCTGCCCACCGAGGTTTAAAACATGGATCCAACTTGACGGTACATAAGTCGTGTTCGGATCCAGAATCGAATAGCTTCATTGTATTTAAATCCATGACGATCAACGAACTGGAACAACTTGAGAAGTCTGGTTAGAGCTCAACAATGACCCCACGGGAATTGTGCCCCGAGCCAGTCAATAGGGTTGTTGACACATGTTGAATTTTATAACTAAATCTAGTTAAATACATAGATAGAAAATAAATTGGAAACTTAAAAAATATATGGGAATAATAAAAAAAATACAAGACCTCAGTTTCATAATTTATTAATTTTTAACTTCCAAACAGGAAAAAAAATATGGTACCATACGATTCCTTAGATTTTATAAAAAAAATATATTGTATGGCAACAATATTGTCAATATTGTATATACATAAACGCAATATTTCACCGACAAAATCGCAATTTCCTTGTTTTCCATACATCGAAACGCGCGGCTTTTAAGCAATAGCGACGTTACATGGTGACGCTGACGTCACGATGTATTGCCATTTTGTTAGAAGCGTTTTGTCAGTAAAGTGCGGGTGCCAAACTTTGACCGTCATTTGTGACTTTTGTATTGCTTTAATCTAAAACAGACATTTTGATCCTCAAAACAAACTTGATCGACTGATACCATTAATTCCCTGAGCCAGAAGGCGAAAAATCTCCTTATATGATCCTGTTTTTCTAAGAGGCGTTGATATTCGTAGGCGTGGAAAAAATATATGTAGTTCTTGACTATATTATCTTTAATATCATAGCTTCCGATACACGAATTATGACACTTCGCTTGATACAATTAATTCCCAAAGTAACCTCTAACTCGGACCTTTAATCCAACTTTACTCGGTTATTTATTATGTGATACTATAAACAAAAAAAGAAGAAAAAACAATTTTAACTTAAATAGTAATTTCGTAGCTTTCCAATTTCGATATTGTACGGTAACGTTTTTAAAATAAATAAAAATCAACAAAATTCGATCAAAATTGACACTTGGCGCGCATGATCTTTCCCGTTCTTTCTTGCGTAATGTGAAAGAGACAGCGGCAAACCGATGGAACGGCCTTAATAAAAATTTGTCGAATGGGCATTGTACAGCGCGCAGCGCGCATGTTGACATCGTCAAATATTGCAATGCCGCTCAAGAGGTTTGACATATGGTAGAATTTTATTTAAACCAATTAAAACTTTATTGAGCAATCATAACTTTTTGTAATAGCGGAGTGTATTGAGTTATCAAAGCTTCGGGCGTTTACCCCATTCCAATCCAATATTCCATTCATTCGTCTATCCCATCCAATAGGGATAACTGTCAGTGATATGTGTCAGATAAGTGTCAGTCACATGGACCGTGTTCCGAAGTCAAAAATGTAATTCTGTAAATGTCTGTAATTCCTTCGCTGATGAAGATATGAGTTACATAGGTAAGGTGGTGCTGAATTGCTGATGCGGTGTTCATTTCAGTATTGGCTACATAGTCTACAATCTAAACATTAAAATATATGGATAGAGACATTTTAAAAGACTCATCTGTCTTACCCTAGCGTTATAGAGGCATGTGACGTAAAATAATGAAAAAAAATGTGTGTCAGAGGTAAATAGTGTGTAGAAAACTAGAGAGTTTAGTGTTATATGTGACGTAGTCGTTTAACTTTTTTAATGCACGTTATTGAAGAAGATATAAATGAAAGTATAAAAAGGTAGAAACAACGCGTGTTGATAAATGTACCAGCTAATGAACTGAGCGAGCCAACTTCATTAATAAACAGTGTCTCATTTTAACATTAAAAGCATATGGCGTGGTCATCAAATAATTTTCAAAATGTAAATAAAAATATTATAATTAATTAATTAATTACTCATTTGTAAATTAATTTTATAATAAGCAAATACCATGCCAGGCGGAGATGGCGGAACGACTTTGACGCCTTCCTTAACAACTGGCCGGAAGAAGCGATAAATCGGGAGTTATGAAGAACCAGGGGAGAGGCTTGCCCAACAGTGGGACACTCAAGTAGTCTAAGAAAAAAAACCGGACAAGTGCGAGTCGGACTCTCCCACCGAGGGTTCCTTACTTTTTAGTATTTGTTGTTGTAGCGGCAACAGAAATACATCATCTGTGAAAATTTCAACTGTCTAGCTGTCACGGTTGATGAGATACAGCCTGGTGACAGACGGACAGCGGAGTCTTAGTTATAGGGTCCCGATTTACCCTTTCGGTACGGAACCTTAAAAAAAGCAAAAAAAAATTATTTCCATAATCAAAAGTGTATTCCAACCGATTAACTTAAACCAATATAGCAAGTTTAATATTATTATACAAATATCAGAGTATGTATAAAGTTAATCTAGTTTAAAGTGATCGAACGGCTATCCCAAGACACTAATTAATACGCAATATATAGCTGAGATGAGCATTACTACATTAATATTAAACCAATATTCAGAATACATTATGAGTAGGTGGAGTCCCAGTAGACGAAATTTAGTCGACAGTTCGACATCAATAGTTTCATTAGATTATTTACCTATTCCAAAACGTTTTTAATTCTTTGAAATAATATATCTCTACTCTTTAACCTGAATAATAAAAATAAAGAAACATTGTTGTTAAAATACTGTCTTTTTAACAACAATGTTTATTTTCCAATTAAAAAGAAGAATGCATTAACTCGTCTGTTTCAAATTAAATTACATTAACTTTCTCGTTTGAAGCAACTGTTCCGAAGTTAATTTAAGCATAATCAAATAATTATCTGGGCCCTCACTTATTAAAACGAATCAAACTCCAGAAAACAATATAATTTTAACTTTAATCGAAACCGTTCAAACAACGCCCGAAACCATTACGTACCTTTACAAACAAAACATTTGTAATACCTAATACTAAATTAATTCTTTCCACAGTATAACAAAAGTGATTTAAAAGCGTCAAACATAAAGTTTAAAGTGATCAACTGAAAGTGTTAGCAGTTTTCAAAAGTGTTCGATTTTCGAAGTGCCCAGTGTCCTGCTAGTGATGTGACCGGCGATGACAGTTGCATATCTAAGATGGCGGGTCGACACAAGCCCACCGTCAGGCACTTCCATAACCAGCCGGAGCTGCAGCGGGGCGGCAGTCTGGGTCTGATGGTGAGGTGGATCCTGCTGGTGTCTCTGGCGAGCTGCGGGCCTTTGGGGAACACCGTCAAACAAGATGGTAAGTGTTTTTTGCTCCTGAGTATTACTGTCACTTTAGCTTGTGATTGTGACTTCACTGCCTGAGATTCCGGTGATCTCGGGTTTGAATGCCGCTAAGGACATATACAAGTATTTACCTATGTGAGGTAATTTTTTCAATATGTTTCGAAGCTTTTTGGTATTTATACATATGTACAAGTATACAGTAATTTAACATATGTCGTCGTCTAGTAAGTACCCAAAGTACAAGTGTTCTTACTTTCATACTAGGTCGACCTGTGTTCTTTTATGTTCGTTTTATTTTAAACAAGCTTGCCCGCGACTTCGTACGCGTGGATTTGTGTTGGTGGTTTAAATATTCTACATGAGCATAGAGCATAGCAGTGTTGGCCGAACGTTAATTGCAATAAACAATTAACCAGTACAAATTGAACCGTAAACCATAACGGACGGTTACAGTTTACGGTTCAATTTGTACTGGTTAATGGTTAATTGCATTTCGACCAACGCTGGAGCATAGCATGTAATATATTATGTATTTTAAGGTCATGTTGGTTGCTGGTACGTATAATGGCTAAGTTTACCAAATAATGAATAAGTATTAATTAAAAATATTAAAATCACCGTGATTGGTATAGGACAGAAACTTTCTATAGGCAATATTTTAACCTCTAGCGGTAGGGTAGCGTAGCGGTAGCAGTGGCGGGAGTCGGACTCGCGCACGAAGGGTTTCGTACCATTACGCAAAAAACGGCAAAAAAGTCACGTTTGTTGTATGGGAGCCCCACTTAAATATTTATTTTATTCTGTTTTTAGTATTTGTTGTTATAGCGGCAACAGAAATTGCATAAACTGTCTCTATTAATTTCTATGCATCCAGAAGCCGAATGAGAGCCTTTCATTTCAATATCACTTCTATCCCGTTTCAATAACGTTCAAATTTGTACAGCACCCATTTGTATATTCTTTTGTTTCAACTGAAGCGTTGTAAAGCTTTAAATTAATGCCGTTTTTAAAATGCTTCAAAATCAGGTCACGGTATACTAGGGCAGGGCATGATATTTTGTCCGTCCGTCCGAGAGCGAGTGGGCAAAAAGATCATCCTTGGGGAACGTCTGACAGAAGTGGATTTATTATGTTATGCTTCTTTAATAAATAATTTTATTTTCCAGTCACTTCGACCGCCGGCCATTTTGGTCTAAAAGGTACTTTTAAGTTTAACAGTAACTTGATTTTTAATGAGCCCCTTTTAGAAATTTTGTTGGCAATGTTTTTAGATCAAAGAGTTTAGGCCCAGACTTTTATCGGCTTAAAATCTAAGCTTTTTAGGCTTATCTGGTCTGAAATCTAATTAAGTAGATAAATTTCCACGTGGGTAGAAAGGCAATTGAATGTTAATATTGTGGCTTTACCCTTAAATAAAATTAATAATAAGAGATAAATTATGGTTGATTGCACTGACTAGTACCTATAAAAAAGGAATTTCTAATTATTTAATGTGAAAATGTTAAGGGAATCAGATACTTTTGATGCGTTATTCTATTGACTACCTAGACAAGAAAACCGTAAAATGTGAATTAATAAAATAAATTTTAAATTTAAAATTATTATATTGTGTTAGCCATGTTGATATTACATATTATGATGATTTTTAGTAGACCATCACGTCTATCATGTTGCAACACCATGAGGTTGAGATAGTTTCCATATACATATTATAAAAAACTTTTAGAGCACACTGGCAGGCGTGGCTCACTCCGCGATTTCGTCGCGTCGCTACAAGTACAATGCGGCCCACACCAATTTTGGTGTTTAGCCAGTTGCCGCGCAACGCTGCGGAACGGACACCTCCTCGCGCTTGCGCTACCTTGCGGTCATATCTGTCGTAATAGACGCGTTTTGTCAGAGAGTGAACCTTCTGTACTTAGTACTATTATTTATTATGTGCCAGTGGAGAGCAAAGTAGGCAAATTTTAACTTAATAACTTTACGGCGCACGTTTTAACAATTATTGTTATTAAATCGGCATTTCACATTATTAAATTACAAAACTGACGCAAATAGTTGCGAACGTAAACGAAGCGCCGGCCAAATTAAGAGAGACTTGATTAAACAAACGTTTTTGAAATATGAAAAGTAAATTGTTTGACAGAACAAAACTAAAACGCAAAAATACGAAAAACGATTTTATTAAAAGCCCTTTATTAACTTGTTCTTGCGATCCTCTTTGCCCGTCTAACGACTAGACCGCAAAGGATGATAATGTATGGTTGTAAATACAATACAAAGAATATAGCAAAGAAGAGGTTAAACAACAGACGGTCTTATCGCTAGAGAGAGAGAGAGAGAAGAGATTAGAGAGAGAGAGGGTTGTATTTCGTTTCTTAACTACTTTCCGGCATTTTCTTCATTCTAAAGGTTACATTTGGATTGTGACTTGTTAAGGATGACTCACGATAAAACGGTCCGGGTTCAGGCCGAGGCGTCGGATACTTCAGTTTTCTAAGCATATCACTGATCACTTTATTAGTTTTCCGGCATTATTGTTGGGGCGATGAAGATATGACCGCTAGGTGTCGCAAGCGCGAACAGGCGTCCGTTCAGTAGCGGTGCACGGCAACTACTACCTAGACACCAAAATTGGTGTGGGCCGCGTGTACTTGTAGCACCGCGACGAAATCGCGGAGTGAACCACGCCTTGTCAGTCATTATGCACCGTTTCTCGAAGCCCAATATTTGTTGAGCTTCGTCTATGTATATTCCGTCGTTCATAATGTATGACTGAAATGACAAACGGGTAAAAACTGTTGGCAAAAGAACTATGTATGGCCGTTGGCTAACTGTATAGTCCAATACAGGTGCCGAACGACCTTGTATCACCTCATATCCAATCGCCCGTCACTTTATTGTTTACAGCGTGCCGTATCTCCGCGTTCTGAGGGCCTATTGCGAACCACGTTCGACGTTTTACCTCCCTGTCACACTTTCGTACGAATTTACAAGTGCGACAGAGGCAACGCGTCGAACGATGGTTCGCGGTAGGTCCTCTGGTCCCTTTTGTCCTCACCTTTATTGACGGATCTAGTGTAAATATTCCGTAAGCTTTGAACAATCACCAAAGTGGTTTAAGCGAAAAAAGGTTTTAGATATTTGGTCAGAGGATTTTTTTGTTTTATTGTGGATAGATAAAATCCTGCTTTGTTTAGGAAACAAGCGAAAAATAGTTTTTAGCCGCTTTTGAATTATCAATTTGTTATCGATGTCATTATGCATCTCACGCGGCCCAATAACAATACGACACGGCTTTATTTATTATTTATTTTATTTTATTTATTTAAGGTTTATCAAATAATTGTTGACATCGATACATTAATAACGATTTGATTTCATTTCGCGCGCACCAACCGTTTTCAGCGATAAGACCGCCTGTTGCTACCTTTATTTACTTTGTAAATATGTTATTGACTTTTCTTTTGTGGTGCAATAAAGTGAACTTACGTACTAGAGTACTTACTTACCAATCAACGTGAGCGATAGGGAATCACCCGTCTTACGTATTTCTAAACCTAAACAGGCTAAAAGCTTTCAATATTTTCCCGAATTACCATTAAAAATGTTTACTAGAGGGCTATTCTTACGACAAATGTCCCTTGTTTCGTAATCCTCGTAAAACGTAACTACGAGACGAGCGCAGTAAACATTTTAAGAGCATCGCGACATTTATGGCGCACGGTAAGTGCCTTCGATTCCCTGACCGATGCGGAAGCCATTGCTAGGAAGAAATAACTGCCAATAAATTAAAAAAAAAGTTTAAATACTTACCCGTACCTATTAAAAACTCCACTTCACCAAATAGTGTCAAGAGGTGTATTTGACATATCAAAGATAAATATGGAAACAGTCTAAGGAAAAAACGTGCCTCGATAAATCAAGAAAATTTGATTCTCCAGATGGCGCCACTACCTTTGTCCTACTCTCGTATAGATGGCGTTGACGGTTTCGCTTGTTATTTAACAATTTTAACGCATATCAGTGAAAGAACATGTGTCAAAATAATATAAAAATAATTAATGCAAATATTGCAAATAAAAAAAAAACATTTAACCATATAAAAATACTTTTTTGATATTTTTATTTTTAGTTTTAGTCGTGTGTCGCTGGCAGTGAATTTACTGTGGCTATAAAATGTACTACGACAGTACCGCTCTATCCTATTATATCCTCTTTGGTTAAATATTCTAAATGTGACGTTTCCAATCAAAAGGTACCACATTGTCGCACATAAGGACGAAATTGGATTGTATCTTTATACGAATAACCTGTCAGAGCGTCCTTATGGCAAGCGACAATGTGGTACCTTTTGAATGAAAACGACACAAATATTCAAATTGGTCTAGCGGTGTTCAAAAAAAACCTACTCGTGTCGGCACCTGATAAAATCGGAAAATATCACATCACATGATTCAGATATTTCCTACTCAACCAAATACAAAAAAATCCCAGCCATCAATACCTGCACGACTATTAAGCCACCAGCAAAGGTGAAATAAAGCATTAATTGCTGTCAGGGGTGGAAACACTCTTTCTGGCCCTCCGTCACGGTGCTGCCTCTGACGAGACGGAAATGGTTCTATTTCCAGCGGATTTTGATACGTTACTTAGTGCGCTAGCGAATAAAATATGGCCGCCTCTTGTTGGCCTAGGCCCTAAATTGTCATTTTGTGCAATATAACGTTTATTTTTTCGTGACACTATTTTCACTATGTTCTTTTAATGTATGTCTATTGTCTGTGGGTTTACGAATAAAAACTATTCAATTCTATTCTATTCTATTCTAAATTGGCAATACAGCTGGAAAGAAATTTCGGATAATGGTCCTCATTTTAGAACAGAAGGCATCAAAATCAGATATATGCTGAGATTTTTTTGAATGTAAAAATATTGATGTATACACATACACATACATACACATTTTATCGTATGCTTAACTCTTTCTCGTCTGTCCTAGTCATAGCAAAGTTGTTAGAATACTTAGAATCAAAAGCCAATTTTCCCGCTGCACCTGTACAGGCGGGATATTTTTTTTTCACCTCAGCAGCTCGAACAAGCCTACTTTCGTCACTCCCTGGAGTGAGGAAAGTGCGACTTTCCTCACTCCAGGGAGTGAAACAATGTAGCTTTTTAATTTAGTGTAGGCCATGAACTTCATACTTTTATTACATTTTTTTATGGTACGGTACGGTACGGTACGGTCTCGTATCGTATCGTATCGTATCTTATCGTATCGTACATATTATAATACTTTTTTTTCTGTTTATTCTGTGTAATTCGAAATACATTTTAACCTTTAATATGTTCTCACTACTGAGGTGAAAAATTATGTGTGCAACACGAGAGCAAAGTTATTTTACATCTCGTGTTTTTGAGTCCCTCGCTACGCTCAAGGTTCTACCTTAGAATCTTTCGCTTTCTCGGGACTCAAAATAAACACTCGCAAGAAAAACCAACTTTCCTCTCTTGTTGCACAAATAACTATTAAGTATTACATATCTACAAAGAAAATGAAGACTGAAATAAGAAAAACATAATAAATATGTACCTAGATTGTACTATTTACAGATGAAACCTATTTCTGAAATGTGCTGACCCTTATAACCTCAATATTTCTACCTCTAACCATTTTACGATCAACTCTCCCCCTTTTATATTTTTAACCACATAAATATACTATAAGTATGAAGTACGGAGAAGGGACAAGGAAATTTTACAATGAAACAATGAAACGGCAAGAACAATCGAATAATAATGAATTGTAAAATATAAATCATTCACATCGATTAAAATCTAACGATACTTAATTGTCCCGCCGGTTTCCCCTCGTTGGGAAGAATTGTGAAGTAGGTATTATATTATTCCTACGGATTCCATTTTTGCCATTTTGGCTACGAAACTCATTTTATGATAATTAGTTTTCGTCAGTCGTATAAAAATGTTTCGTTTACAAGACCAACAGCCCTAGTCCCTTTTCAAGAATTACTTTATTTACTCTTGAAATTATAATAATAAACTCATACCAATCTCACATATACCCAATGATGCCTCAGACAACAACCGACATGGAAACTCAATTCGCTCCCTTCAAATACGCGTGTTGGTCTTTCCTTTCCAAGTACCTCTCTGTGCCGCGACAACTTTACACTTGCCGCCCAAAATGGCGCTGCCTTGTCAAACTTCCTTCAAATCAGTGCGTGGTTGAATTAGTTCCAAATTTACTCAACCGCACGTTTATGTTTGTGGTGGTCAATTTTAAATCGTTCGATTTCGGTGAGCTTTTTTAGTTTGATTTGAAGATCGTCTTTTCGTTTTGTTTGACTACGTAGTGAAAACGTTTAGATGTTGATTTGGCGTCACTATTTATATTTCTAAATGAGAAAGCGATGGTTATTTTAGTGTTGACGAAAATTATTGTTAAGATGAGCGGTCAAACCACAGAAAATATAAGTGTCGGAATGAACGACGGTAAACGTCACTCATTTTATCAAGGAAATTGACAGATACAGCGGCGGATTATTGCTTTTTCGTGTCCTAAAAAGTACAGAACCCAAATTTATACGTAGTCCGACGAACAATTACTTATCTGGTTTCTTTATATCCAAAAAGTTCCTATAATTGGCTTCCTGTATTTACTATAATTTCTATGTTAATGTCAAAGCTGTTGGATCTAAAAATAAATAAAATAAACTTGTTTGTAAACGACTGTTTGTTTCTTAAATAAATAAAAAAGATTACCAAATCAAAGGTACGTATTAGTGTCATTTTCAGTAAATCTTCCGAAAGCAAATGATACAATAGCTTATTTCCAAGTCTCTTAAAATCAATATCGTACTAATTGAAGTTAGGGTTACCGTAACAAGTTGAATTAAGTAAAACTTGATAAATGGTAGTATATCAATTACCGGTGTCCGAACTTTTTACACGAGGAGCATTGGAACTTTAAAAATCTCGTTTGATCGCTTTAATTGACCGTGTGTGCGCGAAATACGACCGAAGCGTATCAGTTTCAATGATTTCGTATGTCTGAGGCTCTACCGCGAACATTTTAAAATATTTTTAAAATTTTGTTATTCTGCCTCACTATCACTTGAATGTACTTGCTACGTTGCTACTTGCAAGTGTGATGGAGAGGCAGATAACAAAATATCGATTTTGTATTTCACGGTAGGCCTTATTTACAGTTTATTCTGACCCACAAACAAAAAAATCTGTAGGTACAATTTAATAAAAATGTTAAAACAAATTAGCTCGATGTAAACAGGTACGAGTATTTCTTTTTCGCAATTAATTTCCTTAATTCTATAGTTTGCTAGAACTATGGTCCTTTTTAGGGTTCCGTACCCAAAGGGTAGAAAGAGGACCCTATTACTAAGACTCCGCTGTCTGTCTGTCTCCGTCTGTCTGTCTGTCCGTCTTTCACCAGGCTGTATCTCATGACTAGCTAGACAGTTGAAATTTTCACAGATGATGTATTTCTCTTGCCGTTATAACAACAAATACTCAAATCAGAATAAAATCAATATTTAAATGGGGCTCCCATACAACAAACGTGTTTTTTTTGCCGTTTTTTGCGTAATGGTACGGAACCCTTCGTGCGCGACTCCGACTCGCACTTGCCCGGGTTTTTTAAAACACATGTAACATGTCATGTCTTTGTCGACCTTTTACAAAATGTAAGTTGCCGCAAACTTTAGCACAGCCCTAGTGTGCCATAACATAAACTCGGCATCATGACAAGACCATATTCCAAATGCTTAAACAGAAACGGGGCAAGCGTACCTACTTCATTTCCGAAAATTTTAAATCCGATTATTAAAATCCCGAAATTCTCATTTGTCCGAACGCGTTTTCTCAGAACCGTTGAATTGTTAGAAGGGTCACCAATCTAACCTACCCTAACCCAGTGGACTATTACTTATTCTGTGCCAGTGGTTTCTGTAGAATGCCATTTTCAAAAGTTTGAAAAAAACGGTTTTTTAAAAAAACGCGTTCGGTCAAATGAAAATTCGGCAAATGAAACATCGAGTAAACATATTTCGAAGATGAGATATGCTCAAAGGATATAACCAATTGTTAATAGAAAACGCAATCGAAACTCAAAATAATGTATGGATATAGTCACGTGATTTTTCGTAGCTGCTGTCATTGTAATATATTTTTACTTTTCGGTTGGGATTTGTCGATGTACTTACCATTGTCGCCATGGCTAGGCCCCCAAGTGATCCAGTGGATTGCTCAGCGCTTTCCGGGTTGGATCCTAAACGGCTTCCGATTTTTGGCAACTTAATCCCAATAATGGGCGTAGACCCTGAGAGAAAACTAGGTCTTATTGGGATTACTCCGATTTACATATGTATTTAAAAAGTAAGCTTTATGGTGAAACGGCTTGCTCCCTCTAACGCATAACTGCGTCCCGTAGACCCAAGCCCAACGTACGAGTTGGAATATAAAAGGTTCGTTTGTATGCAATATCCACACAATTTGACCTGCTTTCTTTGCTCTCGAGTGTAGTTTGGGCTAGAGACCCAAGCCCGGCAAGCGGGCGGACTTACGGCCAAGTTTGGATGGCTTAACGTCAACATACGGCCCCCGCGGGACTAGAGCTGCCTCAAGATATCGTGTAATACTAATGTCATTAGGAGCGAGCCTTCTATGGACTGTATCACAGAATAAATAATAGTGCTAGGTACAGAAGATTCACTCTCTGACGAAACGGGTATATTACGACAGATATGACCGCAAGGTGGCACAAGCGCGAGCAGGCGCCCGTTCGTAGCGATGCGCGGTAACTACTATGGCTAGACACCAAAATTGGTGTGGGCTGCGTGGGGCCGCATGTACTAGTAGCGACGCGATGAAATCGTGGAGTGAGCTACGCCTGACTGTATGATGATAAGAAATGAAAAAAACCCTCTGATTTCATGGTGACTACATAATGATGTTATTCACAAACGCTTGTCAATTCTAACAACTCCTTGATAATCGTTTGTCCTTATCTGTCATTTTGAAAATTGTGTTTGTTAGAAAGGGTCAAAATTTAACAAAGGTACACAACATAGCTTCCGATACACGAATTATGACACTTCGCTCGATACAATTAATTCCCAAAGTAACCTCTAACTCGGACTTTTAATCCTACTTTACTCGGTTATTTATTATTGTGATAAACAAAAAAAGAAGAAAAAACAATCTTAACATAAATAGTAATTTCATAGCTTTAGAATTTCGATATTGTAACGTTTTTAAAATAAATAAAAACCTACAAAATTCGATCAAAATTGACACTTGGCGCGTATGTTCTTTCCCGTTCTTTCTTGCGAAATGTGACAAAGACAGTGGCAAACCGATGGAACGGCCTTAATGGGTTTTTAGTCACCTGCAGGTGAATAACTGGCGCGACATTTGCTACCGGGGCCGCGGCGTTGATACAGGCGCCGTCACTGTAAATTTTTGATTGACAGTGACGGCGCCCGGATTGCGCTGTAATTGTAGCAGTAATGAAGCAACAAATGTCACTTATTTTATTAAGGAAATTACCTAGGCAAATCAGGGAGTTACCCAAAAACAAACAATATTAAGCATTGTACTACCTAAAGAGGAAAAAAAATACTATAATTATATCGGAGCGGCCGAGGTGTTCACAAATAAGTATCTGAACACGCACTCTAACGCCTTGACAATAGAGGCGTGTTCAGATATTTGCGAGCACATCTGCCGCTCCGATGTATCTGATGGCGACTGTACTTCAAAGAGTTTTCCTGGACTAATCCTATTGGCTATTACTCTACCCTACCATTCTAAATCGCGATAAACTTTAATGGCTACTCTTTTTGAGCTTTACTGTAATATTCATATCGAGTGACTTAAAACATTAAAAAATACATTGAGACGGTGTACTATAAGTGCGATATTATCGAGTTCATGTTGTACCACCGCCGTCCACTAGTGTTGGTCTTCACCACTCTCCACTAGAGTCCTTTGAGTCCTCTGCTTTTAGTCTCGACTTCAGGTTTCATCATCATCATGGTGACCTTTAGATGATCCAATCTTGGATGTAAGTCTTCCCTCTTCTTCCACTCCTGTCGATCTTGTGCCCGATAGATCCAGTCCCGACACTCCCGACCTCCGTGTCGTCGGATGTCGTCCACCTAGCGCTTCTTGGGTGTCTGCTTTGGGCCTCCATTCAAGGACTCGTCTTGTCCAGCGACTCTTGTCCATTCTCGCAATGCGGCGCCCATGTCCACTTTCTCTGCGCTATGAAGGCCATGATATCTCTTTGGTCTTGATTCGGATCCAATCGCTACGTTTCCGGTCTCGTTTTAAAGTCTACTAAAACGAGTCGATTTCTTTAAATTTAGACTCAAACGACTCGAGTTTCTACCAGCACTACCGTCCATACTATTAATTGGCTATTTATAAACCTTATTCCAAATACATAAGGTCCAATGTCAGTTAAGCATCTGTCAGTATACGGCAATGGCGGTTGCACGACAAGTCAGTGTAAGAACATGCAATTTGTGCGCTTATTATTATAATGGTTGAAGTTGACGTCGACGTAAGCGTGTATTATTAAAATTAAATTAACTAGATATTTTAGTTAAACCTCGTACTCAATAGATATTACTGCAATTTTCTGTCACCAGAGTGCAGCACAAGCCTTTTTAGTAAACCATAGAGTAACTTATACATACTGTACCTTTAACAGGTTTTTGACAAGTTTTCAGGGATAACAAAATATGACATTGGTGCAGGGACCAGACAACCCTTTCCGCGATAAAACCCTTTCAATGGGCGACACTTAAACACGGCTAACACATTGAAAGACTTTCCCTATTGAACTGCAAGCCCATTCATACCCTTACCTTTGACTAACCCTTACCGAAGAGCTAACCAAAAATAAGGCTAGCTCTTAATAAGGGTTACCCTTATCTTTAAGCGCTTTTTATAAAGGTTTCCCTTTGCGTGAAAGAGACAGGATTAGTATATATCTACGGTAGTGTATGAAAAGGAAAGAAAATACGTGTCTAGTCAAAGAACGCCGCCGTCGCCGCCGACGATCGCTCGGATTCGAAGTAATGTGTGCTTTATGAACAAGGTAGACGACTTAAATTAGCACGCTTATATGCTAAAAGGGAAGCCCTTTATAACGCTAACCCTTATAAGCAATATGCAAGGTGTTGGTGAGCGGATGATAAGGGTTTTGTAAGGGTATTTGGGCTACCGATTACTCAAATGTGGTAGCTTTATATAAGGGTTTTTAAAACCAAAACAAAGGGTTTCGTCTGGCAAAGGGTATGGTGAGTTAAGCCTTATGCAATACCCTTATAAAACCCCAATAAGGGATAGCGGGCCGGTCCCTGCATTGGTGCATCCAGGCGGTTTGTTTACAGAGGACCTACCGGGAAACGCAAATCCGAAATTTCGCTATCTGCCTCTTTATGGCTCGAATATGCAAGTGACAGAGATGTTAGATAACGAAATTTCGATTTTCTTGTTTCCCGATAGACCCTCAGATTGTGGTAGCGGCGCCCCCTACGCAGTTTCGCGTAATATTCCCTATTAGCAAATAACAATCGTATGTAAATACAGTGAGCATGGGGACAACACCAAAAGTATCTGCCTTCATAGAAATATGTGCCATTCTCAACCAAAAGGGTGCTTATTGTCGGTTGTCAATAAGGCGCTATTTCCATACAGTTTCAATTTGAAATCAACCTTATCCACAAGCGACTACGTGGTACCTTTTGGTTGAAAACGTCACGTATACAGGTGTAAAAAACTTAGTGCAAACCAACATTTTCTTTTGACACAACATATTTTATTTATTTTGAAGACCAGTTTGGCCTAGTGGTAGTGACCCTGCCCATGAAGCTGATGAGGTCGAATAAGGGTAAGGGATATTTTTTGTGTCATGAGCACAGATATTTGTTCTTGAGTCGTGTTTAATAAAATTGTATTTTAATTTTAAATGTAATTTAATGCTAATTTTAATTGTAATTTATTTTAATTGTGTTCGAACTGTATAGTAATAAAATTGTATTTTAATTTTAAATGTAATTTAATGCTAATTTTAATTGTAATTTATTTATTTTATAAGATAACATTTTGCGCATTTCAATATTAATTAGATTCTCGCTCTCTTTGACATTTGTATGCCAACCGGCAAAACATAGTGCTCAATGTATACCTACACCTAAGACCCATGTATACCTATGTTCTACAAATAAAGCATTCTGATTCTGATTCTGATTCTGTTTTCTATGTATTTAAGTATGTACAGTGAGCTCCGAATTTATTCATTGATAAATTCGCCATGCACTTTTACGGCTGATAATATTAATAGATCGTTGTCTAAGTATCCACAACACAAGCCTTCTTGAGCTTACTGTAGGGCTTAATCGATTTGTGTAATAATAATATTTATTTCAAAAGAGACCAAGTAGTTTATTTAATGACATATTTCCTTCCTTTTTAGGGTTCCGTACCCAAAGGGTAAAAACGGGACCCTATTACTAAGACTCCGCTGTCCGTCTGTCTGTCACCAGGCTGTATTTCATGAACCGTGATAGCTAGACAGTTGAAATTTTCACAGATGATGTATTTCTGTTGCCGCTATAACAACAAATACTAAAAAGTACGGAACCCTCGGTGTGCGCGAGTCCAGCAAAAAACCCTCTATATTAAACTTTTACCTTACATAGTATAAAACAAAGTCGCTTCCTGCTGTCTGTCTGTCCCTATGTATACTTAGATCTTTAAAACTACGCAACGGATTTTAATGCGGTTTTTTTTAATAGATAGTGATTCAAGAGGAAGGTGTATATGTATATGTAATCAAAGATAGATATATCTCCGTAATAGATGGATACAGTCTAAGGAAAAAACGTGCCTCGAAAATCACGAAAATTTGATTCTCGATCAGATGGCGCCACTAGTTTTGGCCTACTCTCGTATAGAGGGCGTTGACTGTTTCGTTTGTTATTTATAATTTTAACGCATACCAGTGAATCATGGGTCAAAATCATATAAAAATAATTAAAGCAAATAAAAAAAAACATTTATCCATATTTAAATACATTTTAACGTATTTTTATAAATCTTCATTTTGAGTTTTAAAGTATGTCGATAGATGGCAGTGAATTTAAAGTGGCTACAAAATTTACTATGACAGTACCGCTCTATCTTATTTTATCCTCATTGATGTAATACATCAGCATTGCACCCGTCCGAAGCCGGGGCGGGTCGCTAGTACGAAAGAAAATTCAAATTCAAACAAAATCTTATTTAGCGTATCTTAACATGTAAATAACTTGGCACCAACGACCCCCCCGAGGCTGCATCACTCTTAATAAAACGTATGCATTACAAGATGAATGGGGGACACTGTAAACCACTTCGTGGTTTTGTTTGCTGTTAATTTTCGACTAAATATAAATAGAAAGTGACGGAATGATGATACATTGGACAGTCAATTCGTCAACTCGTATTACTTAATAGAAAAGGGCATGGAATTTGTATCAGAGTAAAAGAAAATCTAAAATAGTCTCATAACTGTAGCAATAGCCAATATCCAATACTGAGTTTGAATCTTTTTGGTAACACAGTAATTAGTTAGTTTTTTAGGGTTCCGTACCCAAAGGGTAATAAAATTACCGGGACCCTATTACTAAGACTCCACTGCCCGTCTGTATGTTGCCAGGCTGTATCTCATGAAATGTTGCCGCTATAATAACAAATATTAAAAACAGAATAAAATAAATATTTAAGTGAGGCATACAAATGTACGTAACGGCTCTCATACAATTTGTTTGTTTGTTTTTTTGTCGTTTTTTGCGTAATTGTACGTGCCTGGTACCTTCGTGTGCGAGTCCGACTCGCACTTGGCCGGTTTTTTTAAAATAAATATTCACACTTACACAGTTCGACCTAGCCTCAAACTAGACAAAGCTTGTAGGTATGAGTACTAGTCGACAATACACTACCTACTTATGTAGATACTAACATCCGTCAAGAAAAAAACCGGCCAAGTGCGAGTCGGACTCGCCCACCGAGGGTTCCGTACTTTTTAGTATTTGTTTTTATAGCGGCAACAGAAATACATCATCATCATCATCATCATGTCAGCCGATAGACGTCCACTGCTGGACATAGGCCTCCCCCAAGGCTCGCCACTCCGACCGATCCTGTGCCGCTCGCAACCACCGAATTCCCGCGACCTTCACCAGGTCGTCGCTCCATCTTGTTGGAGGCCTACCGGCAGTTCGTCTTCCGGTACGCGGACGCCACTCCAGAACCTTCCGGCCCCACCGGCCATCAGTTCTGCGAGCAATGTGCCCCGCCCACTGCCACTTAAGGTTTGCAATTCTGCGAGCTATGTCGGTGACCCTAGTTCTACTGCGGATATCATCATTTCTGACTCTATCACAGAAATACATAATCTGTGAAAATTTCAACTGTCTAGCTATCACCGTTCATGAGATATAGCCTGATGAAAGACAGACGGACAGAAGGACAGCGGAGTCTTAGTAATAGGGTCCCGTTTTTACCCTTTGGGTACGGAACCCTAAAAACAGATTTGAAGCAAAGTCTCATTTCAAAGAAAATCCAAGACATTTAACAAGCATTTAAATAGGTCTAATATATAATAAAAACCAATATAAAACACCTAAATACTGTAAAAATGGCTATTAATTGATTTAAACATGGAAAACTCGTTAAAACTGACGTTATATCGCCTGGTACGTTTTATGGATAAATTAATGTTTGAATTTTCATGTTTGAGAAGTTTTTTATGACTGCATCTTTTATTTACCGTAGGAATAAAAAACTGGGCCAATCGAGTCATAGTAGTAGGTATATGTTTTTTAAAGCTTAAATGCTATATTATTGTTGAAAAGGGCTGCCCCTAATGCAGGTAAAATTGTATATATAAACAGTATTAAGATTTTACTTATGTTTAAACCTAATCTAAGTCTTATTTGTACGTCACTGGTTCTTGTAACTGAATGAGGCTTGAGGAATTAAGAGCTATAAACCAGACAAATCTAACAAAAAAAAAACTTCTACAAAAAAAAGATCGACCCATATTATGTAGGTATCGAAGTTCACTTTCAACTCGATACCTTCACGCGTTCCCTAGATAAAGGGTCTTCACAGACAGACAGCCGGACGGACGGATATCCTATGAGGATCCCGTTTTTTCCTTTTGAGGTACGGAACCCTAAAAATTATACAGTCATAAAATTCAAATGGTCACGGTACTCATTCCAGGGTTGCCACCTAAATGTCCCAATCTCCCAATTATATGGCGGCCATAATTCATAGACGGTTCAGATTGGGGTTCCAAATTTAAATTCACCGAAGTCCGAGTCCCAGTTTTATTCCCTTAGGCGTGAGCGAATAAGCGAACTGCCAGCGTTAGGTGACCTTATGATACAATAAAATACAATATGGACCCGGACCTTTTTTGGGGCGATTTTTATTTTGTTGTCGTTTTTTTTTTCGTCAGAATTCGATACAATTTGGTGGATCAGTTCCCTATTCTGTATCATTGTCCTTAAGCTTAAGCTTTTTAACAAATTGCCTGCAGCGGTATCATGGTCGCATTTTTATCACCTGTCATGCCATGCGTCACTTTCGCACTTACGTATTTGTTAGAACGTGACAGGTATGGTGACAAACGATAAAGAGCCGACCATCTTAGCCCTACAGATCACCTTAACTTAAAGAGTTGAACGCCAAAGCACTAAAACTAAGGCTCTATAAATGGCTAATTAATAAAAAATAATATTAATGACAGTTTAAATTGACGGTTCCTTTAATTAATGAAATAGCTCTTAGTGTTAGTGTTGTCATTTGAATTGTGGTGTATATACCTGCGTATTTTGTTTAATGTGTTCTATGTCCTAGAGTTTAAGGTATAAATTTAAATGCTACTATTTACTTAATCATGTGTTACGTAATAACAATAGCATAAGAACCATTGTACCATGTTTAATACAAATCAATGAAATTAAATTAAATAGAAGCGCAATTTCACTGTTTTTCCTAAAAACCGGACAAGTGCGAGTCGGTTCGCCCACCGAGGGTTCCGTACTTTTTAGTATTTGTTCTACACTACATTTTCGGCCGAATATTCGTATTAGGCAAAGTCCATATTCGGCCCATCTCTACTGCACATATACTGGTGCCTTAAATTCTCTGTCTACCTTGATGCATCGGAATCAAACCCCAGTCCCATGGGACGGTATCTCGCCTACCCGAGTGCCCGGGCCGGATAACTTAATCCCCGGATAAAAATTCTGACGCGCCAACCCTACTGTTTGGAGTGATGGTTGTAATGTTTGTATATGTTTTACAAGTTTTTATTCTTTACCCTGACAAGATTATTTTCGCCTTCGCCATTATGCTGCGTAATTCAGTGGTACTGATTTATGTTACTGGTAAGGAGTCTCTTTGACCACAGACGTGAGACTGTTTGGAGTGATGGTTGTAATGTTTGTATATTTATGTTTTACAAGTTTTTATTCTTTACCCTGACAAGATTATTTTCGCCTTCGCCATTATGTTGCGTAATTCAGTGGTACTGATTTATGTTACTGGTAAGGAGTCTCTTTGACCACAGACGAGAGACTGTTTGGAGTGATGGTTGTAATGTTTGTATATTTATGTTTTACAAGTTTTTATTCTTTACCCTGACAAGATTGTTTTCGCCTTCGCCATTATGTTGCGTAATTCAGTGGTACTGATTTATGTTACTGGTAAGGAGTCTCTTTGACCACAGACGAGAGACTGTTTAGAGTGATGGTTGTAATGTTTGTATATGTTTTACAAGTTTTTATTCTTTACCCTGACAAGATTGTTTTCGCCTTCGCTATTATGTTGCGTAATTCAGTGGTACTGATTCATGTTACTGGTAAGGAGTCTCTTTGACCACAGACGAGAGACTGTTTGGAGTGATGGTTGTAATGTTTGTATATTTATGTTTTACAAGTTTTTATTCTTTACCCTGACAAGATTGTTTTCGCCTTCGCCATTATGTTGCGTAATTCAGTGGTACTGATTTATGTTACTGGTAAGGAGTCTCTTTGACCACAGACGAGAGACTGTTTGGAGTGATGGTTGTAATGTTTGTATATTTATGTTTTACAAGTTTTTATTCTTTACCCTGACAAGATTATTTTCGCCTTCGCCATTATGTTGCGTAATTCAGTGGTACTGATTTATGTTACTGGTAAGGAGTCTCTTTGACCACAGACTGCGTATATTTAGTGGTACTGATTTATGTTACTGGTAAGGAGTCATCATGCAAAGCGACATTACTGCTACTAATATCATAATCGATGTTGCTGCGCGGATTTTCGACATGTGGCAGCAAGGCTGACGGCAGTAATGCCGCTCTGCAATAGTGCAGCAGTTACGTTGGTGTAGTTTGAATCTGAATGGTAAGTACATTAAAAAATCCGGCCAAGTGCGAGTCGGACTCGCCCACCGAGGGTTCCGTACTTTTTAGTATTTATTGTTATAGCGGCAACAGAAATACATCATCTGTGAAACCTTAGCTATCACGGTTGATGAGATACAGCCTGGTGACAGACAGACAGACGGACAGAGGAGTCTTAGTAATAGGGTCCCGTTTATACCCTTTGGGTACGGAACCCTAAAAACATAATGTCATGTCATATATATTCAGTTGTCATATTTGTCGAACTGATGGATCAATGTTTTATATGATACCTAACTCTTCCCCTAATCAATAACTCTTTGGTCGGCTACCTACAAACCAATTAGTAGCAACCCTATAAAATAACGCGTTCAATGCAACCCAATACCCCAAAAAATTGAATTCAACTAACCCTCCATCGATTTTTAATAAACCCACTCCCATATTCCACAAATTGTTGTACAAAATGTAAGCGGCCGTACATAAGTCAGTTTCCATTATTACACATCATAGGGGATGAAGACAATACACGTATAATCCGAAAAAATCATCTTCAGATCTAAACAATGGAGATTAAACTTTAAAACAGTGGGTGGAAAATATATATTTACTTGGCTGGAAGTAGCAACATCTATGCTTGCCAAGTTTGTAATGCGTTCGGTTAAATCGTAGCAGCTCCAATTTCAATCTTAATGCTTTTGTTTTAAGGTGCATGGGTGTGTTGTGAGGTAGTGCATGGGGTGCTTGAGAAGAGACGTCGAAAAAGTGCGGAGCGCTAACGAGGAGGGGGCCGAAGCTGCGCTCCTCTTGGAGCCCTCGAAGGTGTACTTTACCGGATACGAAACATTATTAATTGAAGGACGCCGAAGTGGCTTGGACAAGTTCAAAACGGGTAAAGGTGATTTTTAATAGCGCGATGGAAAATAATCGCACCGACGTCCTAAATAGTCCTGTAGCCCAATTCAGATTTAACAACTTGTTATGATTTTGATACGACCATGACAATTGTCTTGGTGATTGGCGCGCATCCCATGCACGACTTTCAGTTCAATTCACATGCACCTGTCAGCGTGCACGATCTTCAAAGTTTTTTAAATTAAAAGTTTTCTTTTAACTGTCTATTTTAATCCCTACATATAGGTACAGCGTTTAGTTCATTCTGACCTTAAAGTTTAAACTTTTCTTCACCTTTATTTTGAAAAGAAGTTTTGTATTCAAAACTTTCATTAAAAAAGTCTCAAATAAAGTGAAACCAGCTTAGGTACAAGTAATCAAGTCCTAAGAGGAAAACCATGTGTTCCGCTTGCAACCAATGAGTGTAGGCATTCTTATTAAAATTGATGGCAGAAGGGGAAAACTGATTTTCACGTGCACAGTTAGAGTTTGCACCATACTTATTAGGATTCGTAAGGCGAGGCATATTCTAGTACAAATAGCAGCGACAGTAGACGAAGCTCTTGGTACTTTTTAGACTTCGAAAAACGGTCCATATGACACATATCACTGAAAGTTATCCGTTTTCCATAAATATACCCCGACAGAACCAGAAGCTCTGAATATTCAACTTCCCGCTATTAAAAATAAGTTGTGATTGGTCACTAAAACTTTTGATTGGCTAAAATAAAATTTTAGAAGTATGTCAAACATCTTATGCGCATTACAATTATGAACGGAATAGAAAGGACGACAATTTCTTATGGAAGGACTGTTGCAAAAGTGACCAGCTTTCAGCTGTAAATAATAGTTACTAATCTCTCCGGTGGCGCTAGGTAGGCTCTGGGGTATGATGAATGATATGAACCATAGAGGTATAATAATATAGATATGAAATGGGGGAGGGGCAGCAAATAACCCGACCAAATTACGTAGGTTGTTTTAGGTATGTTGTCAGGAATGTTAAAACGTGTTTTTAATTTTGTTGCATTGCGTATGTTCTGTCCCTCACGGTCGCACGGGCGCCCATCTATATTAAATACTAGGTCTATGACTTTTCATTTCGGTGTATTGTGGCGCCGCCTAATTACTGTTTTTTGATGGACACTCTTCATACATAGAGATTTTGCTCCTTTATATAGTTTCCATGATTACAATATTTGCCGCTGCACATGCGCACTGTATAGTTTTCTTTTTATTTATTGTTGGTAGTACACGGCGGTAGTATTTATTGGTGGCGGATACGGGCGGCCATTGGACATTGGAATTGAACGTGAGGCTCCCGTTAAGACACGGGCAGCATTTGAATTAAATATATGTGTTATTGCACCTGTATTATTGTTATTGACGTGTTAAATACAATAATAGGGATGTTGACAATTTTTTAGGAACTGTTTTCATTTTATAGATAGACACGTAATTATTATTAGAGGTTACTTTGGGAATTAATTGTATTGAGCGAAGTGTCACAATTCGTGTATCGGAAGCTATGTTATTAAAGATAATATAGTCAAGAACCACATATATTTTTTCCACGTCTACGAATATCAACGCCTCTTAGAAAAACATGATCATATAAGGAGATTTTTCGCCTTCTGGCTCAGGGATCCGCCTTAAAGTATGATAGGATAGTGGCAAGAGGACCGCACCAGACAGCAACAATTGCAGACACGTACGAATACTGATGCGAGATGACTCATCTCACGTACATTTGCATACGGCATTATGTGCATAAACGATAAAGGAAACGGTTCTGATATTGCCATAGGACAATTGTGGCTTTCCATACAGAAGGGTCCTTTCCATCAATTCCTACAATTCTGATAAAAAGGTCCTTATTGCACATGAAGCATAAGGACCCTTCTCTGATGGAAAGCCACATTTAACATCAAATAGATGGCGTAAAACTAACCAACTATAGTCCTAAAGTCCCCATGGTCCAAATTTAAGTCAAATATCTTTATCTTCCAAATTTTATATTAAAGGAAAAAATGAAAAAACTTACGCTGCCAGCAGGAGGAAAAAAAAACAAAAAAAAAAGATCTATGTATGTATAGTCACACCTAAACGAGTGTGACTAATTTGAATGTCATAGTTCTAACGCGAAATATTTTTATAAATGGTACAGAAAACCAAAACAAAACCTAAGAGACCATATTTAATTACGTATATTGAACTCGTTGACCATATATACTCGTAGTTGTAGTACTTAATGAAGTAATTAAAGGGTTTATTTTTGTATGGATTTCATAAAGAAAAAATCCCTTTTGAAAAGACACTCATTTGTTCTTTCTATTGAACCCAACTGTACACTTTTTAGGGTTCCGTACCCAAAGGGTAAAAACGGGACCCTATTACTAAGACTCCGCTGTCCGTCTGTCCGTCTGTCTGTCACCAGGCTGTATCTCATGAACCGTGATAGCTAGACAGCTGAAATTTGATGATGTATTTCTGTTGCCGCTACAACAACAAATACTAAAAAGTACGGAACCCTCGGTGGGCGAGTTCGACTCGCACTTGGCCGGTTTTTTAATTAACTTGTACAGTACTATGTACAGACGTCAAAGATAATACACACATTTACATAGGTACATTTACATATCTTTGACGTCGAATGGATTCAATGGGTTATTTTATGATCGTTCCACAATCTACTATTTTTATTGTCTCTTTCTTGACCCGTTACGGCATCGTATAACACTGCGAATATACCGTATAAACCATAGACATATATGTTACTTCGTAAAGACTGGCCTTACGAGCTACTACGAATGGGGCCGATACATTGGAGTCAAGTCAAAGTCGCATTTAGTTACACCAGCGCGCTCAGTCGTGTGGCGAATTGCGCAGTGGAAAGGCGTCGGTTTTCGGTCGGAATTGTATGCATACACATAAGTGTATTATATTAAACGATAACGCCGATGACGTCTTTCCACTGCGCAATTCGCCACACGACTGAGCGCGCTGCTGCAACTAAATGCGATTTTGACTCCAATGTATCGGCCCCATTCGTAGTGCTCGTAAGGCCGGTCTTTACGAAGTAATATATATGTCTATGGTATAAACTAAGACATGAGACTATATATGTCCGGACCGGTTTACACTGATAGCTCTATCTCAGATTACGTTCCGAATGTTCATTCTTACAAAATAAAGCTATAAATCCATTGTTTTCTTGTCAAGTTCCACTATTTCCTGTTTGAAACTGAATATTGTTGAATGTTTGATAAATATATCTTTAGTTAAATCAATGTGTTATTTGTCTGATATATATAAAGTTATATGAACGTAGCCCGATGGGTGAAGAAACTAGATGTTAAATTATAGTACCTACTCAATATGATGTAAATTAAATATGACGAACTAAATAAAATAAGTTTTTGTATGCATAAATAAATAATAAATAAATATATTATATATTTGAGGACAATCGAACACTGATCAAATTAGCCCCAAACTAAGCAAAGTTTATAGTATGAGTACGAGGCGGCAATATACATTATGTATAGATAAATACATACATAAATACATATTATATTATATTATTATGTGTTATTTATTGTTTTATTTTATTTTACTTCAATTGATAATAGTTGTTGTGGGTGGGTTGTGGGTGGGTTGTGGGTGGGTTGATACCTAAATAAATAACATTTTTATTTTTTTTATTTTTTATTATTATTTGTACATGGTACCCGCATTCATGTTGAATAAACAGTTGCTGTTTTACATTGACGTGTTTCATTACAATAGTTATTTTAAAAGAATTGTGATTAAACTGACATATATTTACTTATTAATGTTTATGACATGTAAAATTTGTAATTTTATCAATAAAGGAATATGAATATTTATATAATATCCAAAACTCAGGAATAAATATTTATGATGAACACGCAAATAAATACCCTTACCGGGATTCGAACCCGGGACCTGCTGCTTGCTGCTTCGGAGGCATGTCACTACCGACTGGGCTAGGAGGCCATTAGAAAGTTATATAGGTATTTTATCCCTTGCCATACTTTGAGATTCCCTAAATTGACACTTTGACATTGACGTAAATTTGTTTACCTTTTCCGAGAGAATACAAATGAGAATTTACATTCACAGACGTAATTTATACCTTTTATATAAAATTATTTTCGTTACCTTGTTATTTTTTCCAAAAAATGTAACGGACTGGAGCTTTTTGTATGGGGTGTAATTTAGTTTTTAATTTTTCTCAAGAGAATTATAATCTACAGCTAGAAAGACGTGCAATAGCACTCAAGTTTTTTTATTTATTTGATAAAAGACAAAAATATACGCGTGACAGAGTCGTCAGAAACAAGAGAACAAAAATATGAAGGGTTCACGGAAATAACATGTCTTGTCACTTTACTAACATTTTGAGTAATCGCAGTTTTAAAATTTGGAACAATGTCAAAATGTATGATAATTCCGTGACCAGGCGTCGTAGCACGGTGCGCTTATCACCATGCCTGTCACGTTCTAACAAGTATGTGAGTGCGAAAGTGACGGACTTAGTGATAGGGGAACCATGCTGCGCGGGCAGATCTTTAAAAAAAAAAAAGTTGTGTTATACAGTAGTAGCAAAAGATATAACTAATAGTTCATTAAGAGCTCTACAATTTGAGATGAACATCTTATTTTCCGTAAAAAGTGACTAGACATGTTATTTCCGTGTACCCTTCATATGCTTCCAAATGCCGGAATAACTTTTCGCTGTAGCAATCAATTCTGATTGAGTAATATAACAAGGAATAATGAAGAAATTAATTGTATCACCGCTCCGTCCATCTGTAACTTAGGTCTCCGGAGCATTCAAAGAACTAACTTGTGAAACTCCATGTTTGGATTATTTGGGCCATGACACGAGCGGCAGCGTTAAGGGGGGCTAACACTAGTAAGCCATTCTATTTTTCGTTGTACCAGAGAGAATTCAGTATACATTGAGTGCTCACTCTATACATCAGTTTTGTTACCAAAAAGACTATTATTTTCGTAGTCGACATCTAGCGTCAAGTAGCGGAATTATCAGTACTGCTACTCGACACTAGATATCGCGACGAACGGAAAATGCTCAACGATTTTCAGTTAATATTATAACCGGATTAACCGCTCTATTTTCAACTCCTTCTGCTTATAATATTAGTTGTAAATTGTCGAGCAATACACTCTTTACACGAGTCCCCACGAACTCCCTCTTAGGTAATTTTCTTTAGATTATTACAAAATTTGCTAAATTATCGATATTTCGAAAAATTCTAACTTATTAAGGTAGACATTATATTATTATAATAGTTCTTAAGAATTTTTATAGAAACGTCCGTGAATTTTTCAACCTTTTGGAAAAAGTCTCAATGTTTCATTGTTTCTCTAAGATTATCTTTACCTTTATATATACCTACCACTTAGGTCCGGTGGTTGGTAAATAAGTTGCTTAGTGATTTTCTATTAGAAGGTGGCTGAGTGCTGGGACTAGAACTAGATTATATATGTTACATATTTACTTATTTAATCCTCGTATAATACAAATCAACTTAATGCAGCCAAGTCTTCAACCAGTCTGACCGTTATAACTTCCCACCAAACGCCTCAGTTAAACGGCAGACCTATAAGCTACTTTCGCCTGAGCTGTCTCATCGTTATTTTTTTTAATATGAACTTACAGTTTAGTCTATGGTATGTACTAGCGAACATGGACACAAAAATTTGAACCCATTCACAATAAAAGTAGAACCGGGCCATCTTAGGTGCAGTACTAAACCTCTTGTCGCTCATGGCTTGCCCCAGGCATGTCACAGTGGCATTTGACCCGGATCGATCCCGGCTTTTATTCCGATCCTTTGTACTTTTTCATCTCCCGAGGATTAAGTGAACTTCTGCGGCCGCGTCAGTTGGATACCTACTTATCTTCTATTTATTAGTTTTCTTTGTTTAGAGCTTTTTAAAATTAGCTCGGATTTTTTGGATGTTGCTGGGCGCTTTTACTAACTTATACAAAATGATTTTGTTATGTCTGGCTTTGACCATACTCTGAGGTGTGTCATACTGAATAACTTATACTTAGTATGGAGTATGGAGCCAATCCTAAATCCCGAAAAAAATCTGTTGTTCCATATAAAAACTGACATGACACCGAAAATATGAGTACGGACTTTTTGCGTATTTGGGTTTAGTATGATATACATATTCACATCTCAAACTATAGTCAGACGTAACAAAATCACTTTGTATTTATCTTCTGTTTATTCGATAGGGCTCCAAAAGGGCATACTTTTAAAATTTAAAGCTTTATGACGTTGACGATGTTACATACGCTCGAAGTACCCTAACAAAAGCGAAATTATTCAATCGGAAATGAGAAGATCCGGATGGAACGACAAGTTGTCGTTTTGGCTCTGTCAGCTACGTAGGTACTACTACTCTACGACCGTAGCTTAACAGTGAATGAGTGGCAAAATAGCTGGCAGTGGGAGCGACACATTTCTAGTAGAACCGATGGCCGCTGGTGCAATAAGATTAGGTGACAGTTGTGCACCAAAAAACAGAGTAGGAATTCTTCCAACTGACGCGAATGTTGCAGGAAACGGTCACAAAATAATACAAATGACCAGCGGCTATTAGTTCCTCTCAGATCAACATTTCCAGCTTTAGTGACTAATTTTAATTCTATCCTATGTTCCACATCATTATCTCATGTACAGTCGCCATCAGATATATCGGAGCGGCCGAGGGACTCAAAAATATCTGAACACGCACCTAGCGCCATGACAATAGAGGCGTGTTCAGATATTTGTGAGCACCTCGGCCGCTCCGATATAGATGATGGCGACTGTACAGGATAACTGTCGCATAAAAGCAATATTTCTCGATCGTAATTATACGTTGCAATTGTCAATGGTTAATTCGCAGTAACAATTATGTCGATTTGCTGTCTCAAATGTTGCCTCAATACTAAGGGGAGTTACAGGTGAGACGACGAAGTTAGTTTCATTGTCTACATTAGTATTAAGACTAGGTACCGTTCGGATTCAGTCACCCCACACTAGCGTCTCCCGAGCGTCTGCGTCTAGTCAACTCTATGGCTGCTGCTTGACGCAATGTCGGCGCAACTGCGCAGCGACGCTATTTTCCATAGCGCTGACTAGACGCCGACGCTCAAAAGACGCTAGTGTGGGGTGGCCCTCAGACTACACGAGCATTATGTCGAAAACTAAAACTCGAATTGGCACCTGTAATAGTTATTTTGGATATAAGTGCGGAAAAGAGGAAATTCTAAACGAGTGGCGATAAATTAAAACACGACCGCAGGGAGAGTTTTAAATCGACACGAATTGCGAATTACCTATTCGCACGTGTATCGAGCAACGTTTTACAGTACATATGGCCCTTTAAACTTTCGACATACGCACAAAAAGTGCACTTTACGCACTAGTGCGAGAAAGTAGCACCATATGTGGTATTTTCTATAAAAAGGGACCTTACGCCATTATCAATGATTCTCCGATATAAATACAATGACGCGCGACGCTGTGCGGCGTAAGCGCCATCGACAATTAGGTCCCTTTTCATAGAAAATGCCTCATATGTACTGTAAAACATTACATATTATCCTCAAAAGTTACAACAATATCAACATGCATATTACAGAGATACATGCAAAAGCTCCCCTTCATAACTTTTCGCTAAACAACCCCGTAACGTAACAAAGTGTGAACCGATTAGTTTCCTCCCTAATCACCCCCCTAATTGATAGGTGCTACTTACCTTTAATTATTAACTCGCTGGGGGGAGACGCCCAAATTAAGGGCTGAGACAATTGGCGGTGCCTTTTGGCAACTGAGTACCTACACCATAAGTGTGCTACCTAAATACAGTGTGTAAATCCAATACGAACGATAAATTAAACCAGATATAGAATTTATCCGTGTTATCATTAATTCAGAAGCTTTTTTTGTTACCCTTAATTATGACTCCGTAATTAATTTTTCAAAATTTACCGAGCAGCAATGTACTGCAAACATTACGAGACATAAGTGACAGAACTTGACATGACATGACATGACATTACGAGATACGAGCTTTTTATAGTTACTTTAAAAAGCTCGTATCTCGTAACTTGTGTGTTGCTTTACATTGCCGGTCGAATTATTTTGTATGGTCAATATTTTATTTGTATTTCTAAAATAAAACTATAAAAACGGATTATATCGCGTATATTGAATTCATAATACATCCCGACGTTTCGAACCCTTTACAGTTTACAGCGTTCGTGGTTAACGGGTGACTGAGGAAAAACTACAAAGTGCAAAAATACCCACATACAAAAAATAAACAAAAGTAAGTAAGTTGTATTTCTAAACAAAATTTATCTCAATATGCTTCTAAGGTCCTATGGTGGTTACCGTTTAAATATTCGCCCTTAATTAGATATACAGCGTTTTTTTTTTCTCTGGTATAAAAGGAGGGTGTGATACATTTAGCATATGTATGTGCCATAAATAATTGCCATGTAAAATGTGCATCTATGTTTTACCATGTAATGTAAAAGTGTACGGCTCACCCGGTATTGTATTGTCTCAGTCCTAGCTCTAAGTATATTGATTTGCATGGTAGGTTTTAATTATTTGTACTGTTTTAAATTAGTATTTAAGTTTTTTGTTACTAACACTTCTATGGGCCATGCCTGAAAATAAATGATTATTTGATTATTTAAAGGCTCTCCGTATTCGTCAAAAACTGATGTGAAAGTTGCATTTTGGCCACAAGTGTCAATAAGACTTTTGAGTTGTTCCTTCTGGTGGAATTGACTTTTACTAGTGATGATTTTAAATGATAAATATTTAATAGCATTCATTTGGATGTGATTTGTAATAACTTACAGTAGGTATTTTATTCGCGTTGGTGTGGTAAATTTTATAATACTGAACTACATAAAGCTTAGGTACTACTAGAGCGGTACTGTCATTGTAAATTTTGTAACCACTTTAAATTCACTTTTAAAATGAAGATTTATAAAAATACGTTAAAATGTATTTAAATATGGATAAATGATTTTTTTATTTGCATTAATTATTTTTATATGATTTTGACCAATGTTCTCTATACGAGAGTAGGCCAAAACTAGTGGTGACATCTGATCGAGAATCAAATTTTCGTGATTTTCGAGGCACGTTTTTTCCTTAGACTGTATCCATCTATTACGGAGTTATATCTATCTTTGGTACTTCGGTTTTAGAGCTCTAAAGGGTTGATGGATGGATCCACGGGGATTGAGGAGAAACCACATTTCGATAAATATCTTTGGTTATATTACTACTATTTATGTGTATCAATAACTAAAGAACTTTTAGACAGTTTTATTAACATTTTAAAGTAACTATTCTGCTTAATTTTGCTTGAAACACAACCCCAGTTCAGGCATATATGTACCGTCTCTAATTTTAAACCTTATTTTATATAACTTATGTTTATGTTTTAACATTATTAAAAGCACACAAACGCATACCTTACACAAAGCGAAATTACATATAAAATAATTTGAACCAGACATTATTAGAAGGGACAGAATTAAACGAAACAACCCCTGCAAGTACGATGACTGTAAATTTGGAAATTTCCGGATAATTCCGAAACGATCTGCGGGGGCGGACGCTGTGACAACGACTGAATAGATTTTGAAAGTGGCCGCTGCACACACCGAAGCTAATAGATCAACGCCTGAGACTTCCGGTTCGAACGCCATCTTGATAGTAGCCTCGTGATTAATTCCTTTGTTTTTTGCTCATTAATATTGTTTAAAGTGTAATATCGATAGCTTTATTATACAATAATCTAATGTGATAGTGTGCAGTGAATGGAGAATTAATCTCAAAGCGTGTTTAACCACCATTTTGGAGTCAACGGCCGGTAGTCCACGTGCTTCTCGTAAAATCCAGCTATCGGTTTTACGAGACAACTACAACAACCACCGAAAAGCGTCGTGCTCTAAGAGCATTTATTTTGTTCCTACCCTTTTACGTGACATTGGCTACGGGCAATACCGCCCTCAAGTCCATCAAGAAAAAAAGATCAACGCCTGTCCGAAGTTGAGCCACAGTCTAAAATAGTAGGTTGTAAGTACAACAAGGGCATAAAGCGATCCATTTTCATCCGAGGCAATTTATATAGTCGAGGATAAAAATGGACATTTATGTCTGAGTTATACACTACTTTTCACTTCGATTGTGAGTAAAATATACAAAAATATCCAATCTTTTAGGTTATTTTACCGTATTTATTCAAGACTAAAGAAAATTGTACTCGGTTGTGTCTGGGGCGCGGGGCACGTCGGTCGGGAGCGCGCCGGTCGGGAGCCTGGTAGTTTGTATGGCAGATTTTGGACTTTATTGCTAAGTCAATAAGGGTCGTAATAGATGATTTTACTTTATGCTCTAGAAAGTCTAGAACATAATAAGAATACTCATTTCTTTAGTCTCTCTTTTAGTCTTGAGCCTAGGCTCTCAGAAACATGTGAACACAATGACTAAAAACACGCGAGTTAAACCGTAAAATTAGCTTAATGTTACTGGTAGTTGTATTAGTTATTTCTGTGGGAGTAACAGAATTGGTCCAAAAACGTACCTATTTGTTCTAAAGGGGTAAAAGCGGTTTTGCTACATTGGTTAAAGGGCGACTAACTATGTTTAATAAAGTTAATCACCATCTAATACAGAAAAAAAATCTTACAAATGTGACTTTGGAAGGTTTTACATACCTATAGGTAGTCCGTTATTTTATTTTTTTCAGATTAGTAATATTATAACCACATAACATAAGTACTGGTAACTTTTTTCCTCCAAAAATCTAAATTATTTATAGTGTCGTTAACATATTATTTTACTGCAATATATATCATAGGAACCTTAGCATTTCGGAAGAAAAAGTAAATTACCACTACTGAGGTTAGAAAAATTCTAATCTGGTAAAAATCTTAGACAAGACGGTCATCAAGACAATTCCAAAAGGTTATGTCAGTGTTTATTATTATTTATATTCTATTTTTTTTGTTTCTCTTTAGGTTACCTTTAATTTCAAAAGGAATCCAAAAGATATCCCTGGCCATTCAGCGAGGTAATGCCGCCAGTATTTTTGGCACATTTAGTCCGGGGGATAATCAGAGTGGGGGGTAATATTGTATTTGTTGTAATTTAGTTTTACTTTTTTGCATTAATTATTTTTATTAATAAAATTGTGTAACAGACGTATGTAAGTTGAAAAGAACCTTAAAATAAACAAAAATAAAGGATGATTATTAAAGGAATCCTATCATTTTAAGCACGAATATGGGTATCTTGTACCTACAAATAACAGTTATCATGGAGCAAGTGGACCGCATTGCTATTATTAAACTTGCCATTCAAGTTAACTTTTTATTTCTGCTTAACTTTGTAACTGTACTAGTTTCGTTCAAGTTTCCATACTTAGGTATTTATATTACAAATAAGAGCATGGCTGCCACTTCCGTCACACCTTTTTACTGAAATTAAAAGGATAGAAGACAACATTTAAGCCTTATTTCAAATGCGTAATTATTTTTATCATTCCGAAATTTTACACGCTTCAAAAATAAATAACATTTGCAAAATCACCTGGGTGGCTAGCCAAGATGCCAATCGTTAGCTCGTAGCCTCTCTCTGTGACTCTTATATGCGACGTTTTCAATCAAAAGGTCGCTTGTCTCACACCACCACATTATCGCTTACCATAAGGAAGAAAATTGCTTGTATCTTTATACGAAAAACCTGTCAGAGCCTCCTTATGGCGAGCGACGATGTGGTACCTTTTGCTTGAAAACGACACATATATTAGTGCAACAGAGAGACATTAGCGTATCGTTCGCTACGGACGGAGCAATGATTGGCAACGAGGCACCCGGAACATACTTATAATTACTAGATGTACAATATACATATAAACAAGGATATGGCGAATTTGTTCCATGCGATAAACCATATAATTATGCACATATTAAATTTATCTGCGAACACAACCTCATACAATTTTCCAATCAACTAAGCAGTATTCAAATCACTCGTTATGGCGTGGAAAGCCATAGATAATTGATTTACGATTATAGCCGTAATAAATATGGTGTTTCGTTGCAATAAAGGTTAAACTCCTCTGGCAATCGCTACTAAAGGCCAGCGTCTCCGGAGCGTCGGCATCTCGTCAACTCTACGGCTGCTGCTAGACGCAAAGTTGGCGCAACTGCGCAGCGACGCCATTTTCCAAAGACGACGCTCAAAAGACGCTAGTATGGGGTGGCTCTATAACTCGTCACGCTAAATTGTATTGTAGTTAAGTTGTAGTTAAATGGAGTTCGGAATTAACACAGCCGTAAATTTTAATTGTGATTCAAAGAGCATTTTTTTTAATTACCTATAAATAGGTGTATTTATAAAAGTAATTTTACGAAAGCTTGTTACTTATAGTATAAAGGTCGTACTTACACATTTTATTGTATGTTTAACTCGTTCGCGTCTTTAATGTAGACGTCGCAAAGTTAAGAGAATCAACAGCTAATTTTTACGCTGCGCCCTTTCATGGGATACATTTTTTCTGTAGTTAAGACTCAAATAAGAAATGTGATATATATAACCCATTGCCCACAGAAGAGACCTTTTCCTGAAAAGTGTTTGACCCTCAAGCGGAATTCTCTTTTAAACTTCTTTTATATTAGAAAGCGACTTCCTATAATGGTTTTTAGGGTTCCGTACCCAAAGGGTAAAAACGGGACCCTATTACTAAGACTCCGCTGTCCGTCTGTCCGTCTGTCTGTCACCAGGCTGTATCTCATGAACCGTGATAGCTAGACAGTTGAAATTTTCACAGATGATGTATTTCTGTTGCCGCTATAACAACGAATACTAAAAAGTACGGAACCCTCGGTGCGCGAGTCCGACTCGCACTTGGCCGGTTTTTTATTAAAAATAAATGTTGTAAAAATATTAGACCAGTCTAATCCTGAATTCATGAAACTAAAAGTATTAAAAAACTCTGAAGAAGCAGGTAATTCATATAAGAACTTTAATCGTTGTAATTTCGTGTAAATTGTAAGCTGCGCTTCTATCGAAACTTACTTAATTAAGAAGTTAATGTTTAATTACTTGAGACGTGCGAATTTGATACAGACATTGTAGCCACCTGGTAGGGTAGAGAGGGGTAAAATTTGACATGTTACGAATTGCATTAAGCAAAAAGTTATATTCGCTCCGTGCATGACTGTGGCGCCACCTTAGTGGTTGTGGGACGTATTGCTTATATGACAGTTGACAGCTGCCAAAATAGTATGAAGATGTCGTCCCACAAAACGATCACATTTTCACCACATCGTGCGTTGGCGTCGCTTGTATTTCCCCCACCGCCAACTTCGCACATAGCCCAATACCTATCTATATGTGGTATTTTCTATAAAAAGGACCTTATTGTCGATGGCGCTTACGCCATTATTAACGATGCTCCGATATACATAAAAACAATGCCGCGCGACTCTGTGCGGCGGAAGCGCCATCGACAATAAGGTCCCTTTTCATAGAAAATGCCCCATATTATAAATGCTGGACAAGGTTCTTATGCGAAGCAGCACATTCTTTCATCTCTTTTGTTAGTGTTAGTAAATAGTTAACTAAAACCAGTTTTTAATTCGTAATAATAATGAATAATAAAAAGAATGTTTACTTAAATTATACTGCTTTTTTTTGATCCTGGTACAAATAATAAGGATAATATATTTATAAAAAAATATATATTTAAGAAATCCTTCGTGTAAGATTGCCTCATAAATCTAATATATATTTTTAAAGCAATTTTTCACTCAAAGCGAGTTACGGCAAATCAACATGTGTGAACCTTTCTATCCATTTCTATGAAGTAAAAACATGACTAGTATATGTAGTGAAATTAGCAACTCCTCAACATAAATTATCACCTTCCATTTCTCCCTCTAACCACAATATATCACTTAAGGGGCCGTAAAAATATAACGACACAGGTTAAAGGGGCACCCATTAGTGGGAGGGGCGCAGACAAATTGAAAACTATTTTGCAAAATTGCTTAGCAATTTGCGGATGAATGGTATTGCAATTATGGAAGATAGCCACTCTAACCCGCTGTTTAGTTATTGACACCCCAGGTTTAGTTGATTATGATCATTTTGCAGTACAATACAAGTAAATGAATGTACGTATACCTAAATATGTTTTAGGGAAAGTGACCTGGGACTATTGTAGCTGTAATATAAAGTGCGTTGGGGTAAGATTGAAAGGGTTTTTGATGCGGGATAAGATGAAAAGTCGCCCGTAATGCTTCGGCATACGGACGATTTTTTGTCGTACCCCTCATTAAAAACTCTTTCAAACTTACCCCAACGCACCTTACATATCATCATCATCATCATGTCAGCCGATAGACGTCCACTGCTGGACATAGGCTTCCCCCAAGGCTCGCCACTCCGACCGATCCTGTGCCGCTCGCAACCACCGAATTCCCGCGACCTTCACCAGGTCGTCGCTCCATCTCGTTGGAGGCCTACCCGCAGTTCGTCTTCCGGTACGCGGACGCCACTCCAGAACCTTCCGACCCCACCGGCCATCAGTTCCGCGAGCAATGTGCCCCGCCCACTGCCACTTAAGGTTTGCAATTCTGCGAGCTATGTCGGTGACCCTAGTTCTACTGCGGATATCATCATTTCTGACTCTATCACGCAGAGAAACCCCGAGCATAGCTCTCTCCATTGCCCTTTGCGTGACCTTGAGCCTTCTTATGAGGCCCATCGTTAGCGCCCACGTCTCAGATCCGTATGTCATCACTGGCAACACCTTACATGTATTTTTTATTTATTTATAATAACGGTACAGCTATTATAATACCTACATCTTACTTTGAATTATAGTAATCATTACATTTTACCTTCAAACCTTTAAGAAAAGAGCGTACGCCCATCTTGGCAACGCACTAGCAACAGTAGCAACCCCTACCCTCCCCTCTGGTGTTGCTGGTGTCCATGCGACGGTAGTCGTTTACCATCAGCGATTCGTCTGCTCGTTTGCCTCTTATATCATTAAAACAACTTTTTCTTGTTAAACTGCCGTATGATTTCCCTAGTATGGCGTATCCGTGAGGCTACAGTGTAAATGTGGCCGCCTTAAATAGATTTTAAAAAGTTGCCGCACTCCGAGCCGTGCCATCTGCGGATCCGAAGTTATTTAATAAAAATATATTTCCCGGCGTTCCCGGGGATTCCGGTTCGTTCCCAAGGATTTAGCCTTTCGCTCGGACATATAGCCAAAAATAGATGTCGCATGTAGCGACGAATTGTGCGTAAGTCAATACGACACCCATAGCACAAATGGATAGTTTCTCACGCTCGAGATAGGTCACCATCTCTTTCTTACCACATTTTATATTTGGTTGAGGTGATTTGGGTGGTTTGGTGATTTGGTTTTTTTATTACGTAGGTGGATAAATTTGAGTATAAATATACAAGTACTATTTTATATTTACTCACTTAGCAAAAGTAGAAGTAACGCACCTTAGTATACTAACGGTCTAAGCTAGAATCTGAGAGACCTAAGTTACCGATTTCCTAGCAAGATCTAGTCAGAAATAATTGCTGACCAGACACTTCTATACTGGGAATTATGCATATTTTGTACTCTATCCTATAAGAAAAATGTCTAAAACTTGCCAGTTAAATTTGAACCTAGAGTGTATAACAAAAGAGTTATCTTTTCTTTGAAAATTGAACGAAACAAAACAAATGCAGCTATTCCATTGAAAATGATTTAAATTTCGTCGAACTCAATAAGTAGGTGAGCCTTACGAGGCCACGAGTATCTGTACACAGAGTGGTTAAAAAATAAGTGCATTCCCGTTACCAGGGAGGTTTTGGGATTATACTGAGCAACTTTTACTATAAAACGAACCACGAAATCTCAAAAAAAATTGTAACTGTTTCATACATTTTGGCTTCCCATTTTCTATGGGAGGGTGAATTTTTTTTTCGCGATTTCGTGGTTGGTCCTATATTAAAAGATGCTCAATATAATCCCAAAACCTCCCTGGCAACGGGAATGCACTTATTTTTTAGCCACCGTGTATTATAGTTATTGTATAACTTACCGATTGGCGAGTCTTATAATATAATATCGACCAGGATATGGACCGTATAAGGGCCAATTGCACCAACTACACTTGACAGACTGATCAACATCACAGCAGAATTATGAAACTTATCATACAGTAAAATTTTGCGAACGCTTTAACGGTGCTAAATAAGCTATATATCTGTGTTCTATTCGTACGGCGTTTTTGTCGATCCGCTAGTTGAGTCGCTTTGCCGTAGTTTTAATTTACTTGCCTTTACGACTTACAGGTTGACTCACGCTAGAACGGGCTGGGATCGGGCCGGAGCTTACGGCGCTTTGTTTTTTATGGAAAGCACCACGTGATCACCGATCAGCCGTCATAGAAAATGACATGTCTTACGCCTCGGCCCGGGCCCGGCCCGGTCTAACGTGATTCACCTTAGTGCTGTTAGGCTGTTACACGGTGCCTGACTCAAACTGTCGACACTGACGATGGAATTGGGGCTTAATTGGAACAAAGAACTATTTTTGAGGTATTTTATGATCAATATTATAAGCATATGGAAGGGGGGGGGGAGCAAACATAACGTAAACTCAAGTTAAAGTAAAAAAGTTAAAGGGGTTTTTTTCCTTTTTTACTCGATAAAACAACCTCTAAGTATCATCCATGTCATAGATGTAGAAACCTATTGACACCTTCTTCACTTAAATATCGGGTTAGTATTAGTAGTTCAGTTTTATAAAACACACGTACAACTGGGTGAATCAAATATTTCTTATCGTTATTGTGTTCCGTCAGCCAGGGGACAATTTAGCACAGTTTGTTAGACGGAATGTTGTAGAACGATCCACAAACGTGCTTACTAGTGGTAGCTCAGTGGAAAGGCCTTATATTTACCACAAAAATGCATGTTTGGTTATTTTAATTACCATAAAATCGGGGTTTTAAGAGTGACCCAGGAGAAAACTATGGCAAGTGACAAGAAAAAGTTGAACTGACAAAAACTACTTAAAATCATAACCCTACCTTTTTGCCGTAGTCGGGTAGAAATAAAACGTTTCTTTGGATTCAAATTTAGAACAAAGCATAAATTACACTCCTAAAACTTTACACGATAAATTATGACGGCAATGTTTAGTGAATTGTCACACTATCAAACAAACTTTAAGCTACTTTGAACTCTATTCTTTAGTGATTAGAGTTCATAATGCTAGAATAAATGCTATTTTGACGGGACCCATGCCATTTGGCTCATTAGCCAGCATTTCTTTTTGATCGTATCGAGTTATAGAATAACCCTCATAATGTTATAAAGTTTTTTGAACTGACGACGGGAATCGTTGAAGTTAAGGCTGCTTTACACGATGATTGTCACTGGCATGTCATTTTTGTCACTGACATGAGGACAATAAAACTGACTTCGTTCCATTTTAATGGATCGACTTGATCAATAAGGCCTTTATGGTACGACTATAAGTTCAATGGCGTTTAAATTTTTTTTTTTGCTTTTTAGGGTTCCGTACCCAAAGGGTAAAAACGGGACCCTATTACTAAGACTCCGCTGTCCGTCTGTCCGTCTGTCACCAGGCTGTGGCTCATGAACCGTGATAGCTAGACAGTTGAAATTTACACAGATAGTGTATTTCTGTTGCCGCTATAACAACAAAAATACTAAAAACAGAATAAAATGAATATTTAAGGGGGGCTCCCATACAACAAACGTGATTTTTTTGCCGTTTTTTGCGTAATGGTACGGAAACCTTCGTGCGCGAGTCCGACTCGCACTTGGCCGGTTTTTTACGTTATATTAATCTGAAATAGATGTTATAGCGCTTATATATTATATGTACCTATACACCGTGTTTTTTTTTTATTTCCGTTAAATTCGACACGTTGCTTGGTACATTAATAGAAGCTACCTGGTATATCGCTTTTTGTAAAATTCGAAAAAAAATTTTTTTTTTCCTTTTTCATACAAAATAAATGAATATTGCATCGTAAAAGGTCCTTTAGAGTTACGTAAAAGTTAGGCCCCAATGAGTGGCAAAATGCCGGGACAAACGGGAGGAAGATGATGATGAAATAGATGTTATACACTAAAGAAATTTTTTTTAGGGTTCCGTACCCAAAGGGTAAAAACGCTAAGACTCCGCTGTCCGTCGGTCCGTCTGTCTATCACCAGGCTCTATCTCATGAACCGTGATAGCTAGACAGTTTAAATTTTCACAGATGATGTATTTCTGTTGCCGCTATAACAACAAATGTGCCATTTTCAACCAAAAGGGTATTTATTCTCGCTTGTCAGTAAGGCGCTATTTCCCTATAGCTTCAATTTGAAATCAAACTTATCGACAAGCGACAATGTGGTACCTTTTGGTTGAAAACCCTCGGTGCGCGAGTCCGACTCGCACTTGGCCGGTTTTTTATTTACATTAGGTACCTACTACTATTTTAATAAAGTACAAGAACCAGCAACTGGCATCGTCTAAATCAGCTTGAATTAGGCTATGCTACGTTAAAGTTTCAGAATTTCTTAAAAGTTATGAGTGTTGTCAAAAATTCCTATGGATTTATTGGAAAACGCTTAGCAAATTTTTGTTAGGGTAGAAATTCTTCGTGGCCGGTAAAATTCAATGCAGACAATTTAGGAACAGTACTTCGGTTTTCGCATGCTGAATTAAAAAAAAACAACATGCCGACGAATGGAGAACCTCCTCCGTTTTTTGAAGTCGGTTTAAAATACTTACAGCAGTGGTTCCTACTAGAAAAAAAACATACGCGATTTAATCAACCTCTATTCTGTGTGTGATGCAAATAAAATATTAGCTGTAAATTATTAACTCCGTATTTTTGTTTATTTAGCAAAACTACCATTTAATTTTTTTTTAATTAATCTATTGGATCATTTTATAAAGTCTACTGGTAAAGACGAATAATATTACGAGTACAGTCGCCATCAGATATATCGGAGCGGCCAAGGTGCTCAAAAATATCTGAACACGCACTCTAACGCCTCGACAATAGAGGCGTGTTCAGATATTTGTGAGAGCCTCGGCCGCTCCGATATATCTGATGGCGACTGTACCTACTAATTTTGTGCCATTTTCAACCAAAAGGGTACTTATTGTCGCTTGTCAGTAAGGCGCTATTTCCATATAGCTTCAATTAGAAATCAACCTTATCAACAAGCGCCAATGTGGTACCTTTTGGTTGAAAACGTCACATTTAAATGTCGTGTTTATTCATAATATCAAACCGTAAAGCTTAGACGACTAAAAGTTCCACTTTTAATTACAATTATAAAGATGTATATCAATTAGCGCCCAAATTACTATAATAAAATAGTTTCGTTACATTCCTATTCAATCGACCCGTATGTGTGTTTTTATACTCGGAGGCCGATTTTAGCTTAATAATTGGATAAAGTTTTCATGTTATTTTGATACGACCTTTTATTCCATTGATAACACGATTGTCATCTGTCATTCTCGTAACTTAATCCGTTGGAATAGTTATCGGGCGAGTTAAATGGTAACTTAAAAATCGGCCCTAACTTAGGGCCCCTACGGCCGGCGGCCGGCCTTACACAGTCTGAATCCGAATCTGAGTTCATAATCTGAATTCATAGTATTAATTCAGAACGCACGGAATTGCATATAATTTAACTATTCCCCACACACATTCTGACTTTTTCAGATTATGAATTTCTCAGATTGATCTGTCAGAATGTTACTGACGTAGTTATGAATTCAGAATATGAAAATGCAGATTATGAATTCCGGACGAAACCTCTTTCTATACAATAAGTACGGATGAGCACACATATACTGGATTCAGATTATGAATTTGCCATTGACATTCAAGGGAGAGAGTGAGACAGACGTTGCACGTTGGTGAGACGTCAGACTGATCAATCTGAATATTTAAGACATGTCGTGTGGGGCAAAGCACCAGAATTCAGACCGCTGCAGCTGCACCAATCAAATTGAGCCGCGAACGCTAAAAGACTCCGCTGTCCGTCTGTCCGTCTGTCACCAGGCTGTATCTCATGAACCGTGATAGCTAGACAGTTGAAATTTTCACAGATGATGTATTTCTGTTGCCGCTATAATAACAAATACTAAAAACTACGGAACCCTCGGTGGGCGAGTCCGACTCACACGGCCAGTTTTTTTGTGAATCATGTGGACTGGCTCAGCCTAGTGTCAGAGTCACGGTGGAAAATATAAATAATATTTCCGGTCAGTTCATAATTGTGTATTTTGTATCAAAATAAGATTAACGGCTTATCAAACTGTTAATTCAGAACTTGCCTCACGGACGTACAAAACATGTGTTCAAAGTTTTTATGTTAATTTATGGATCGTTAATCTTCGTGTATTTTAATTTGTTAACATTAATGTTAACGGTATAAAATGTTGACAGCTCTATATTTCAACTTACGGGTATCACCTGTCGTTTTTAGGGTAAATATTGTGACGAAATACTTCTTTAAATAGAAAAAAATATCTCTTTATTGCAAAGCGCAAAATGTAGTTCCGAGTAGTAGTACCACTGTCAATCATTTAATTGACAGATTAAAGTATTAAAACTGGCATATAAAAAAAATAGAGTAGTGCCCGTCTGTCAAGAGGTGTGATATTAACCCTGCCTGCGGCTGCCGACGCCATTTTAAACCCCTAAACCCGGGAGGTGCGAAAAAGGTTCGCTTGTTGTGTAACTTATATTGTGTTTTATTCAAGAGTTTTAACACGTATCTTAAGAGGGGGTGTAAAGCTATAAAATTAGAAAGGAACGAAAGATATGTCATGACGAGCCGCGCGAAATTTACGACTTTACGACTGTCACTGGAACATATTATAGTTGGAGTAACATAATAATTTATTTTTGACAATTGTTTGACCCTTATAAACATGAAGTGAGGGCTTTTAGTTAAATGTTAGGTCTTAGCTATATTCTTCTTCTTCCTCGATTCCTTATGAATACAATACAATACAAATCTTCTTTATTGCTCACCAATATAAAAAGGACATGACATACAAATTAAGCACATAGCAGGCATGAATGAGGCATAGGCAGGTGTGAATGAGGGTCGCGACCACAAGAGGTCGTTATTTTGGGCACCCTGGTGCCCTGGAGCCCTGGCTCTCCATTCTGCACGATTTTCCGCCTTCCTAATAATAGACGCCTGTGTAGATTCCTGGGCAGGCCTTTTTTTACAACATCCACCCAGCGGGTTGGTGGATGTCCACTACCCCATCCTCCGTCCACCATGCCAACCATAATGCGCTTTTCAAGGTTGGCCGGCTCCCATCTGGTCACGTGTCCAAAGTTAAGGATCCGCTGGAAGCTAATGGCTGATAAACGGCTCTGGATTTTCAATTCCGTCAGGATTTACGCATTAGTGCAGCGCGCCGTCCAAGGAATACCCAACATCTTGCATCTTGCGCCAACACCACATTTATAATCTTGCCCTGGGCTCCACGCTCCACGGAAGACCAGCGCTGTAGCATATATATGTTCGAGCATATGTGTCCATGGTGTCCATTTGTAGTCTCTAGCAGCATCAATACTGTAATGATTGCATGTTAGTATAACCTACAAGTAATTTTACGTGTTTAGTGTATAAATTCTTCTTTTTAAAACTTATGTCGGTGCTGTATGTAGATGGTTTTTGCAATAAACGTTTTTCTTTTCTATTACATATAAGGGTCATTATCAAAAATCTATTCTTACGGTACTATCTGTAACAACAATATCTTTGTCCACTTTCAAGGCCTTTTACCTTTAACGGCTTAAGCAGTGCTGCATTATCTGTCAGTATTTCCATAACGAAACTGTTTTACCTATATATTTACATTATCATCAAAAAAGAGTATGATTTTCTACTCTACTGCTACGGTCAAGTTTCAGCCAGACTATACTTATTGATGAAAGTAGAAAATTTAAAAATGCTGGCTTGCTGAATTAAAACTCTTAGTGCCGCTTGGGGCTAAAAAAATATTAAATACCTAGAAGCGTTGTTCACTTAACAGCGGCGGCTTGTTTTAAACTCGGCACAGACTACAGATGAAAAACAGAAGGGAAATAAAAGGTTTAGTCGAATTTATAGTTAACGCTATCTCTACTGAGCTCGTTCACTTACCTCACTTACCTGTACTAACAATGGCATTCTGTTAAACAAAAGCCATTATTTCTTTTGTGTGAGCGCGTGGCCTTTGTGCCTGAGCGCGTGGCCATTGTGTGTGAGCCTCAGGCACAAAGGTCACGCGCTCACATAAAAGAAATAATGGCTTTTGTTTAATAGAATGCCATTGTTAGTACAGGTAAGTGAACGAGCTCAGTAGAGATAGCGTTAACTATAACAGTTCTGACTTGCTAGCATGAGTTGCGTTCTCGCGCGCGACTCCATACATCTAGCGCGACTTCGAGTATGGACACGCGCGCGAGAACGCAACTTATGCTAGACCGCCAGAATAACCTAGAAATTTTGCAGCCGATTTTAGGTTTGAAAATGAAATTTTAAAACAAGTCATGAACGTTTTAGATTTGTTCCTAGTATTTCTAGATTTTTTTACAGATAGTAAGTAGTTAGGTAAGCTACACTGTGAGGGAATGGTTCTCATTAGTAGATTATACAGAAAAATATAACATTAAAAAAAGCTTTTCAGCTTATGATAATATTCCTATACATATCATAAGCTGAAAATATAAAACAAAAGATTAAATGACTGTAGAAGAGATTTTGCAGTGCTAAAATTCTAATTAAATTACATGAAGGTCACCACAGCCACACTTACGTCCATGTTATTCATAGAACGGCTAAAACGTCTGTATAGTTTTTTGGCTGTATAATATGTGACGTTTTCAATCAAAAGGCACCACATTGTCGCTTAACATAAGGACGCAAATTGCTTGTATCTTTATAAGAAAACTATCAGAGCGTCCTTATGGCAAGCGACAATGTGGCACCTTTTGGTTGAAAACGACACATATACCTACTCATACGGATCCATCTGCGACAGAGGAAAACATTTTTTTAAATAGCCAGTGACATAGTTTCCACTAACATGCCAGCAAACATACTACATGCTTTCCACAGAGTTTGCCCGACTAACGAGCGCTACTAATTACAGCCAATCCTGTCTATTATAATCAAGTGCTTTGAGCGCGGCTCTTTGCAGCCTCGGGCTCTTCAAGAGCCAGATGAAGTTGTGAGGCACTTGTTTTATGAGAATCATGATAATAAGTTGTCTTTCTTTGTTAAAAGAATATAATCTAATGATAGCTCGTTTTGAACAACCTTCCTTACAACCTTTAAGTCTTTAATTATACAATTTGCTAATTATTCGACAATACGTTTTTGTGGTATCAACTATCAAGTTGACAATGGAGATTGGGGACGAAAAAAACCAAAAATAACCCTGGAATTTTTAACTGTAATGAAAAGTCTGGTCGGTAATGTCTAAAATGGCTCTTTTGTAAGACACTTTTAGTGAGTAAATAAGACGAATCGTCTTGATCGAGTAATTACTTACTGTACAAAGAAGTCTAGTCGGTTATACATATACATAAATTAGATTTTTTACGGCTTTTAACAGGACAAAAAAAACTTAATTCATCGTTAAACGCTGTACAACTGCCGTCCACTCAGAGTTTGCCCGACTAACGAGCGCTACTAATTACAGCCAATCCTGTCTATTATAATCAAGTGCTTTGAGCGCGGCTCTTTGCATTTTGTTTAATTAGCTGCCTCGGGCACTTGGACTCGGATGCACTGGTTTATAATAAAAATTTAATCCATGTTAAAGCTTCTGCAAAAATATAGGTTGCCTTCAACTGTATGCTTGTTTATGTAAAGCAAAAGGAAACGTATAGAAAAATATCAAGAAAGAGACTGAGACTTATTTCACAACAAAGCGGGCTAAAACATTTGATAACTCTTTTGCACAGCCAAAAACACTTGGGTAGTTATTTTATTTGTTTGATTTTCGTAGACACATTTTAGTAGAAGTACAAAGTGCATGTCTAGACCACAAAGTATAGACTTTACTTACCTTACGAATAATCTGGGGACACGGCAGTGCCCCCGCCAAGTCGAGCAAACAAAGAGGCACGGCCGTACCATAAAATGGGGTGAGTAGGGTTCGCGAGGAGAGTTGGGTTATGAATGGGGAGAGAAGGATTGATAGGGGGGTGAGATGGATTTTTAAGGCTACTGCTACAAAAATAATGTATACCAATTTAAAAATGGAGCTATAGTAATACTCAGAATAAAAAAGAATCGATCCAACGATCTTCCAAAATCGCCTTTGTATGAAAACCCATCTCACCCTCTCTCTTACGAGGGACTACGGGGTGAGGCTGGGGATGGGACTGGGCTGGTCATGTCTGCCGAATGCCGGACGACTTGTGGGCCAAGTTAACCACGGAGTGGTAGCCCCACGATTCTAACCGGGGACCCGGCAGACCTCGTCGGCGATGGCGGGATAACTTGGACTTCTTCTTGAGAGGCTGGCCAGACATAGCATTAAACAGAGACGAGTGGAAAAAGAGAGGGGAGGCCTTTGCCCAGCAGTGGGACACAGTGGGCTCTCAATAATAATAATAACGGGGTGAGGTGGGTTTTCCTGTTTATCGTCAAAGCTATGAAATGGAACTACCCAAAATAAAATAAAAACTAAAATACAAACGTCCGGAACACTTATTATATATATCTTTCAGTTTGCATATGTAAAAATAAAATGTTATCGAGGTTTGAATATCAGTTTTTCTCCTACTCACCCCATTTTATTTTCGACGTCCTGTAATTTTGTGCTGGCTAAAGCTAGAACCCTGAAGTCATTACGTAAAAATTAAAGATCTAATATTGATACGGTTTTAACACCCCCTGTTTGGCACTGACTAAAATAACCGACTTGGTATCACCAAAGTTAGATATAACTCCGTAATAGATGGATACAGTCTAAGGAAAAAACGTGCCTCGAAAATCACGAAAATTTGATTCTCGATCAGATGGCGCCACTAGCTTTGGCCTACTCTCGTATAGAGGGCGTTGACCGTTTCGTTTGTTATTTATAATTTTAACGCATATCCGTTAAAGAACATGGGTCAAAATCATATAAAAATAATTAATGCAAATAAAAAAATCATTTATCCATATTTAAATACATTTGAACGTATTTTTATAAATCTTCATATTTAGTTTTAAAGTGTGTCGATAGATGGCAGTGAATAGGCTATTTGACTAATTTTTGAAAATGGTTTTAATTTATTGTTTATGACTTAATAATCACACTACATTGATATTTCCGTGAAATTTCCTGGATTAAATATAAAAAAACAATGTTAAAGTTTATTTATTTTGAACGCTCCTTAAACGCTGTTTTTGCAAAGGCGCTAATCACGTGACACGTGTGACGTCACGCGCCAGTAAACTCAGTCAATGACCTTAGTTAATCTTATGGTTTATGTGCATTGAATTCATTATTTCACTGTAAAATGGTATATAAATGGTGTATAGTGCCGCAATGTTCAAGTACGACTATAAAAAATCCAGACAAATCGTTTGTTTCCATTCCAACGAATCCCAAAAAAAGAAAAATGTGTTTAAAACTAGCGCGAAGAGACCGGAAGAGCATTTTAGCGCATACAAATGTTTTTATGTGTGAAGACCACTTCGATGTAAGTAATATTTAACTGTAAATAAATATGGTAATTAAAGCAGCGGATTTTGTTATTTAACGAAACAAGATTTAATGTATTACTACATAACCTCATAACATAGCTCTTTCAGCATTAGTAGGTATTAGTTAGTAGCATACTTTTTCTTTCAAACTAAAGTGCAGTATGGAGATACTATTCTCATCATCGTATTCTATATATATATATCGTCGTCGTATTCGTATCATCGAAATCGAAATATTCGTAAATAAACAATTTCTACGTATACTCACACAGCTGTTTTTACATTTATAAGTTCCGCAGCATAGTAATCCGGATTATCTTTAAAGGAAAGTGCAACCATTAATGCGTCTATGTCTGGTAGATTGCCGCTATCAGCTTTCACATATTTCGGCTCCATTTTGAGATTCTTGTGAATATTGTGCCACTAGATATACGGATAAATCGGAATATATCAGAAAACTGTGGAACAATAACTAAAATTAACTAAATACAAATAAAACAGTTAAAACACTCAAGTCAATCTAGAATGTTTACCCGCGTGTGACGTCATCCGAGCGTTGACCAATCACAGAGTGTTCATGTCCCTGATGAAATTTCAAAAAATATTAAATTTTCTTTAGTTTATTTTTCAAAAAATAAACATAATTTACATTCAAATATAGTGAAATATACTTTATTAGTTTATTATCTTTCAGGATGACAGCAATTCGTTATATATTTTTAATGTTGTCAAATACCCTATTTACAGTGGTTACAAAGTTTACTATGACAGTACCGCTCTATCTTATTATAATATCCTCTTTGGTATTACATTACATCTCAGAACTTTTTTATAGTGGAAGAATTGCGTTGCAAGACTTGCATCTTTTTACATGTAATGTTTTTGATGGGATGTAATAAATATGATAGAAGGACAGGACCTCTACCCAAAGATCCTCTACCAAATTAGCCGGAACGACAGAAAAATCTACGCTAATTTGTAAAAAAAATATTGATTAATTGTTTATAATATCAATTGCTGATTCGCTGTCCTGAAAATTTTGCTATGCCTACCACCCAGCTCTATATACCCAGGACACCTCGGATTATGTCTAAATTAGACAAAAAAAATAAATGCACTCTTGAATAGTGTGTTTCTAATTAAATATGCGACGAAGTATCTTATTTTATTAACCCAACGAGCGTGAACTCCGTGACGATAGCCCCGTGAAACTCCGCGATACAACACGCAATGGGCTTATTTTGGTAATTACAATAAATTTGTGGGTGCAATTTAAACACTATTACTGTTTGTGAGCCTCCTAATGCTCAGAGCGTGATGGAACGGCCCTATTTAATGTCGTTAGTGAACCGGAATAGAAAAGGTGATTAGGATTTTGGAAATGTGTCTCTTTGAAAGCTTTTATTTGTTTTTGTTTTGAAATTACAGTTTTTATTGGGCGGCTGTGTGTCGTTTACCATTTTGAAGAAATAACTTGATTTAAGACGTAAGGGGACGACTAACACCTATTTGCGAGCTTAAAATACAATTAACGTATCCATAAACTTAGGCAGCATTTCCTTTGGGTTAAAACACCTTTAATGCGATTTGCACACGCTTAAAAAACACCCGGGGATTAACCGGAATAAAATATTTATGAGTTATATTCGTACTCATTCGCTTCTGTACCCCTAGTGTACAGTCGCCATCAGATATATCGGAGCGGCCGAGGTGCTCACAAATATCTGAACACGTCTCTATTGTCAAGGCGTCAGAGTGCGTGTTCAGATATTTCTGAGCACCTCGGCCGCTCCGATATATCTGATGGCGACTGTACATTTCATTCGATAGCGTGACGTGACGTACGCGTTTGCGTTAAGTGTCATTTTGTATGGGATTTTGAGTTTCCAAAACGTCCCGCTTGGCGCGCTTTTCAATTTACTTTACTACACTACATGTTTTGAATTATATTAACTTGACATGTCAGTACCAAAGCAGTATTTTAACTTATTTTCATTTTGATACCTTTTAACGACACGACGGTGGCAAACAAGCAAAAAGCCCGACACAGGTTACCGTGACTCTTTCATACCTCTTGGGATTAAAGGATGACTTACGTTAGAACGGTCCGGGTCAGGGCTGGTGACAGGTGTCCGATATAGACACTTCCGAACCTCGGTGGTCACTGCTTTCTATAGAAAACGAAGTGTCGGGCGCCCGGCCCGGGCCCGGACCGTTGTAACGTGAGTCATTTAAGTTATGATATGATATATAATATATTGTTTTCTTTATTTTCAGGTAAGGACTGAAATAACGCTGTTCTCTCCTTCGAATGCAAGTATAATCAGAATCTAGATTCTAGCCTATCCATTAAATCTAAAAAAACCGCTAACCCTTTCACTGCCGAACCCAAAACACGTCAACCATGAAAGCCAAACAAACGTACCAGGTAAAAGCCGTCCTATCAACCTGAGACGAGTATCGTGTGGTCCAAATATAACGCTGTAGCGGAATCACGCATTTCAACATTTTCAACCCTCGTTGCCTATTGCTTAAGTCCAAGGGCCTGACACTCTTTGATAGAGAAAGATAACCTTATTGCGATTCCTATAAGAGGAAAGAGAAAATAATGCCATGCTTTGTCCTTATCACCGACCGGGTTTTTTTTCATGGTCAGGTTATGGCAGCATAGGTAGGAGGCGATGGCGAAATACCGAAATTTATAAGAGTGAAAGAGAAAAAGGATTATGCTGCCATACATTAAGCTGTCAATACATGAATATGTCTTTCTCTTACCCCTGGTCGCTCGGTTTCATGTCTATAACTACTATACTATGTCTATGCTTAAGTCACTAAACCATACGTCAAATAAAGTCTCTGGTAAAAAATTTATATCAAATTTCGACATGTTTTTGTTTATACATCCTTATTGGGAGAAAATTATTTTAATTTATTTTATATTTTTTAGTATGTATAATTTTGACATAAATGCAAATTTATAGTGTAATTTTTATCCGGAAATACATATATCTAAATCTAATGGTCGATACGAGTCTCGTAAGGCCCAAATAAGGCGTAGTGAAAAGACTTGGGTAATTGTTTAAATAATAGGTATTGTTTTCATCACACTTGCTCGAAAAAGATTTTATTTGGGACATTTTCTATGAAAAAAAAATCTACCTTATTGTCGATGGCGATTACGCTGCACAGCGTCGCGCGGCATTGTATTTATATCGGAGCATCGTTAATAATGGCGTAAGCGCCATCGACAATAAGGTTCCTTTTTATAGAAAATACCACATTTTATGTAGGTGTACTCTAGGAAAAAGGCCTGTATTGTTCCTGCGGAAGTTATGGATTGTAAAAAAAAGCTATAACTCACGGTCTGCGGCTGTGGCGAATTAACATCGTTGCCAATATTTCACTTACCCCCCTCGTTGCACAATATTCCTTGCTAGCTGTGGTGCCTAAGACGCTGTCAACCGTGACAGCCAATAAAGTATCTGGTAAAAGCCCCAACCTGAGTAAATTCTCGTGCAACCCAAATGTAGCGCTGAAGCGGAAATATATCTACTCTGTCGTGTTTACAGACGAGGAGAGTCTTCACTAGACTTATATTGACCGGGATATAGACCGTGATTACCTTTTGTATTATTTGTGAGCTCCCGATATTTCGACGCAGTTACATGCATCACGTTCACGGGTGACTGAAGACAGCGGGTGGGTGTCAAAGTTGTGTAGACAGCGCTCTGTCTACCCTCATTCTTGCGCGTCGGCTGCGTTCACTTTCAACGTTACCAACGGTCGCATTCACACTTGTTGGTCCGGTCGCGTTCACACTCGTTGGTCTGTCCAAACACACTACACTCACGGTGTTACTACGCGTGTTTGATTCGGATATCACTGGTTTTTTACACAAACAAATCACAGGATTCCACACATTTGAATGTGTGGAATCAACTGCGTCGAAATATCGGGAGCTCACAAATAATACATAAGGTAATCACGGTCTATATCCCGGTCAATATAAGTCTAGTGAAACTAACCGTGAATCATTCAAAACTCTAGAGGAGAGTCTGTTCAAGAGGGTTTATTTCTCTATAAAAGTCATACAAAAATAAGCCTTGTGTGTTCTTTCACAGGGCTTATTTTTATATGTTCCTCAGTTGTGGAGGCGATAAAATCAGCGCTTCACTTCTATTCTCATAACGTTAAAAGTTCACTGAAAGAAAACTTTAAAGGGCAAAAGGGGGGGGAAGGTCGTTTTTGTACTTGCTATTTGCCTTTATTACTGTGTTTACCTACCATGTTCGACAAATTCACTTTTGCTGCTCCTTTACTTTAGTCATTATCGTCACTTCCTACCGAATCGGCAAGTTCTCAATATAGGGTTTCCATTTAGGTAGACGTCCACAGGCTCGCATCGCATGCATCGGACGCATCGCACGAAACAGATTTTAGTATCCTTTGTATAGAAACTATAGAAAGTCACACAAGTGCGTCCACTGATGCGCACCGTGGACACTGGCCATCTACCTTTTGTCAACATTGTGCGTTTAAATAAACCGCCATGCGGTTATGCTTCAAGCCACCCCCCATTCCTTTGTATAAGTAAAATTCGATTGACATGTCATCGAGCCGCTTTCGCCGCCTTTTTATGTTTTGCAAATGTCATCTTTATACGCCAGGAGTGCTTTTGTGGAAATAAAGAGTTTATGTAAGTGGGTGGGAACTGAATTAATTTAGAATTTGATGCCTTTCTGAAGGACGATTTGAATTTTATCGTCTTTTGTTTTCCGTGTGTGATGTGATGATGTCGATTTTGTTAGGGATCAGTGCCTAGCTTTGTTTGTTTGTCTTTGTTTGAAGTCTCCGTAAAATAAAGGAATGGGGAAAAATGCAACATCTATAGATGAGGATCCCAAATATCCCTGACATTTCATTTTTAGGGTTCCGTACCCAAAGGGAAAACGGGACCAAATACATCATCTGTGAAAATTTCAACTGTCTAGCTATCACGGTTCATAAGATACAGCCTGGTGACAGACGGACAGACAGACAGCGGAGTCCTAGTAATAGGGTCCTGCTTTTACCCTTTGGGTACGAAACTCTAAAAACCGGTCAAGTGCGAGTTTATTTGACTCGTGCACAGGGTTTTGTACCAACTTTCATTTATCTACTATAACTTCTTATTATTACTATAAATAAGCCATACCAAATAATGAAATTGTCGCAATCACAACCACGCGACCAAAACGTAGTAGGCGCCTTAAAATTCATGGCGCTTACGCGTTTAGGTCGCGACGTCGCGAGATTCACGCTCCGCTTGATAAAAAAACCGGTTTGATGCCAAAACGGAAGCAACTCATGGCGCAAAATACTGGTTCTATGTTCCGGTTCTATATGTTATTAATATGTGCCATTTTCAACCACAAGGGTACTTATTGTCGCTTGTCAGTAAGGCGCTATTTCCATATAGCTTCAATTAGAAATCAACCTTATCAACAAGCGACAAAGTGGTACCTTTTGTTTGAAAACGTCACATATAATAATTCCTAAACCCATTAAATCAGGAAAATCTTAAGAGCCTACAGCGCCGTCTAAATATTGGCAAATGGCTTACTAATTTGCAACACGCTAGTACGCGCCATAACTTGTATTTTTGTTGCATAAGATGTTATTACTTTGTTTACAGTTTACACTGAACGTAAACTTTCCAGGTTAAAACAGCTACTTTTATCACATTGCCTTCCACATAAGCACAGTATTTGGTTAGTAAAAGCAGTAATTACTGAAAACTTTGGCGAAAAGCTCAGTTAAGGCCACCTGACACTGGACATGAATAATTTGAAAACCTCCGAAACACTGAGGGTTTCAAATATCAGTCATTCTCAATCTAGTTGTATTTTTAATTGGGTTGAATTTAATTTGTTCGAAAAAGTTTACTTTATGATTACGGGGCAATTTTAAAATGTTTTGATAGTTATACTTATCTACTTACTTAATATGTATAAGTATGATAGATGACCGTGAAATATGAAAGTACGAAAATAATATACTTTAATAACCTTTTAGGGTTCCGTACCCAAAGGGTAAAAACGGGACCCTATTACTAGGACTCCGCTGTCCGTCTGTCCGTCAGTCTGTCACCAGGCTGTATCTCATGAACCGTGATAGCTAGACAGTTGAAATTTTCACAGATGATGTATTTCTGTTGCCGCTATAACAACAAATACTAAAAAGTACGGAACCCTCGGTGCGCGAGTCCGACTCGCACTTGGCCGGTTTTTCATAACGGCGACTAAACGCCGACGCTCAAGAGACGCTAGTGTGGGGTAGGGACCGGTTCCGGTTCAGTTGTCGGAACTTCCGATTGGTATTACACATCCGTGTCGGTTCCGGTTCCGTTACTTTTGAATCGTAAGGTATATCGGATGTCAAAGCTTAGCGCGGCGGCGGGACATGAGCGGCGTACATCAAAAACAAACAGGTTTATACCTGTCATTCGCTCATCTCCCCGCTTGCCACGTGCTCTAATTAGTTTTCATTTTATTCGTGCTGTTAAATTAAAAATACCTATTCGTATGTATTGTGTTGAGTAATGCGTACCTGCTGACAGTACTGACTCAGGTTCCGATTCTGGTTCTGGTTCCGTTTTCGGTTCCGATTCCGTTTCTGGTTCCGATAAAACCACATCCGATACATCCCTGGTGTGGGGTGGCCCTTACCGTTGTGAAATGTACGATACTGTACAATTGTGGTACGGTATTGTACAAATGCGGTGCAATCGCCGAAAAGGAAACTATCGCTTTAAATATCCGCGCACGTGTAGTGTGGTCGTTTAACTGAAATGCACAGTCAGCTCCGCGTGATTGACGACGAGGGAGGCAAATACGGGGCGGAGCTTATACTGTACGACAACGCGACGACTCCGCTGCGACACCGGGACAATAACGTACACAGTCAGCTCGCGCCTGATTGACGACGAGGAAGGCAAATACGGGGCGGAGCTTATACTGTACGACAACGCGAAGACTCCGGTGCGACACCGGGACAATAACGTACACAGTCAGCTCGCGCGTGATTGACGACGAGGAAGGCAAATAAGGGGCGGAGCTTATACTATACGACTACGCGACGACTCCGGTGCGACACCGGGACAATAACGTACACAGCTCGCGCGTGATTGACGACGAGGGAGGCAAATACAGTGAGGATTTTATGGTATACGACAACGAGACGACTCCGAAACGACGCCGGAACAGTAACGTACACGTAGCTTCGCGTAATTGACGACGAGGGAGGCAAATAAAGCTCCGAGATTATACCGTACGACAACGGAACGACTCCGGTACGACCCCGTGTCGACTACAATTATGTAATCAGCTCGCCCGTGGCGTGATTGACGACTAGGAAGGCAAATACTGGACTTATATCGTACGACACCGGGACGACTTCGGTACGACCCCGGAATGACTCTCGCATAATACCGTCACAGCTTGATTGCCGTGTGTTGGGTTAGTCAAATTAATTGGCCTTACGATATCGGAACGACTTTTGTACGACTCTTGTACGATTCCATAACAGTCTGATTAACAAGACTGGGGACGCTGGGGTAGTCAAATAAATTGGGAAGCTTGTATCGTACGACACCGGAACGACTTTGTTACGACCCCATGTCGACTGTGATATTTATATTGCGGTGCAATCGCCGAAAAGGAAACAATCGCTTTAGGTAAATACCTACTAAAATGCACAGTCATGAAACAAAACAAATGCAACTGTATTCCGTTCCGACTGAAAATGATTTGTGGCGTTCCATGGCTAAAGGGTCCTTATGCTCGATATGAGGCAAACTTCTTTTAATTTTTTCCCAAAAACGCGGTTTGAGGATGTGTAGGTTTGATGACTTGAAAAAAAGTATGGGACAGGGTCGTTTTTAGGGTTCCGTGCCCAAAGGGTAAAAACGAGACCCTATTACTAAGACTCCGCTGTCCGTCTGTCTGTCACCAGGCTGTTCATGAACCGTGAATACCGTGATAGCTAGACAGTTGAAATTTTCACAGATGATGTAGGTATTTCCGTTGCCACTATAACAACAAATACTAAAAAGTAGGGAACCCTCGGTGGGCGAGTCCGACTCGCACTTGGCCGGTTTTTTTATAGCTTATATAACGTAGATTTAGGGTGAATGGTTTTCATATATTATTTGCTATTTCATATAGTATGGGGCCAAATTAACATGTAGGTGCAATAAAATCTGGCACAACAGCACACATAAAATCTGACACCATCTTGTTTGTAGAGCCATATGTGTGTATTGTATAGGTACCCTTGCGTGTTTAGCGTGCAATATTATATAACGAGTATTAGTAACCTTTATGCATTGAATGCCAAAATTTGTGTCACGTAAAAGTGACGCCATCAAAAAGTTATGCATATCATTGACAAATAAAATAAATCGTGAGAGCTCACCAACTTGTCGAAAAATAGGGCACATGCCCCAAAATACCTGACGTAGGAAAACGTCCCAAAATAATACATGTTAATCATTCGATTTTTGTGAGCGTTTAAGCATAAGGACCCTTTTTAACGAAACTGAAACCTACCAACCACAGAAATACTTAACGTATACGAGTAAAACTAAGCTAGAAAGATACGTCTATTCCTAAGTTTTATTATTACGCAGAAAAGATCTTTTCTTTGTAATTTTGAAGTATTTTACAAAAATGTTCATATCTCCGTAACTAGAAATGAGCATAAGAACCCTTCTCTCGTGGAAAAGCACATTTAAAATAAATAAATAAAATAAAAATAAAAATTATTTAATTCAGACTTTCAAAAAATCTATATTTTGTTAGTGATACTTAAACTAGGAAACCTATAAACTAAGTGTTAGTCTAATTATAACATTTACATAATTAAGAGCTAGCCTAAAAAACAAAAACAAATACAAACAAATACCTACTTACTTACTTACTTTATTAATTTGAACTGCCTATTACAATATTAGCTTAGTGCCTTAATATAGGGCAGTCGAGGCGTCCAGCTACCATCCTCAGGATGCTGTTTAAACTTCGACGAATTTAACAAGTACTTTAGGTAGGACTATGAGCCTGACGAGGGTAGGATTCGTGACGAAGTTAATGTTTAGACGTTTAGAGATTTAATACACCTAGGTCGTTCCTAATGCCTAGGCAGCCTAATGCACAACGTCAAATGTATCCGGGCAGGATATCGAAAATGTCTTCAACGGTTTAAGCAGTTATGTTGGACATATGCAGTTTTCAACATTATTTTATTGAAATTCAATAACACTGTTTATTATTGGTGTTGCTGAGTTTTTTGGGACATTAAACATATCGTTGAGAGACAAACGACCATCTCTCGGAATTAAAATAGTGCATTGAGTGATTACCTACCTATTTAGTTAACGTACAATCTAGAATAGGGAATATTACGCAAAACTCTGCGTAGAGGGATTCACTAGCACAATCACTGAAATGTCGTGTTGTGTAAAGGCGCCCACACACGAGTTAGTAAATTCGCACGCTCGTCACTAATTATCGGCCGACTCAGGCCGTATTTATGAGAGAAACAAAGCCGGTAAACGTAAATCATTATTCCTAATAAAAGGTTCGGATGACTTGTGTTTTGGTTTTGTTGTTGCATTTGTTTGTTAATTTTCTGTTATATGATGAGTGATGAGGCAAGGTAACTTTATAATGGATATACACGGATGCTCACGAGGAACCCAAAAATTTTTACGCGCGCATTTCTGAGGCTAAAGAAGGAAAAAATTTAATATAAGTAGGTCAATTTAGCAAAAAAAAGTTTGTTTGTTTTGTTTATTCGATTTTTTTAATGTATTTGTACATAATAAGTAAATGTTATTGGTAAAACCGTCCCTTAAAATTAATTTTTACTTTTTTATTCATAAAACCTAGCTTTTGTAGTATTAAGGATGACTCACGTTAAACCGGGGCGTGGCCGGACCGGGGCGGGCCGGAGCGATCCGACACAGGGGCTATCAGGAGCGCCACCGTCGCCGGGGCGTTCCGGGGCCGGGGCGTCAGGGCCACCCGACACTAGTTGTATATCCGAGCATTTGACATCTATCAATAAGGATATTCCCATCCCATAGTAGCAACATCGCCATCAAAAAGGCGTTTTGCACTATTTTGCAGTAGTAGTAGTAATCACTTTATTGTCCAAAAAAAAATTTAACATGAAATTCATATAAATTTAGGTACAAATGGCGAGCTTGGAGCTTGTAACAATGTTGTTTTTTTTTAATTCGTACTATGAAACGAGGGGAATTACAGAAAAGTTTATAAGACATTTTAGTCTTTAAATATGATCAGAAATACACTGTTAAAATCTTTTGGGTTACTCGTGAACACCGTTTCTATATAAGAGATATGTAACTTGGTTATGTTTGATCAGGCGAAACATTTTTTGTATTTTTTTAGCTTTGTCATAGTGTTGCCATAATAAACATCACAAAATATTACAGAAATTGGCGTTTATGGTGACACTTTCTCACATTGTCAAAGTTTCTGCAGAGTTATCTTGGTCCGACTCTAGGTAGATAAATTTTATCCAACTACCTTTTAAAATAAAAAGGAAATTGAAAAAAGACTAGACAGACGTTTTAAATTATAAAAATAATTAATTTTGAATTTATAACGCAAAAAAGTGATGTTAGATTTTTTTTAACGTTAACACAAAGATCAAAGGAGAATTTTGAAGTAGAACGTTATAGACGAAAATATGGTAAATGGGTCATTTTTCATTTTGTTGTCATTTTTCTCAGATTTTGATAAAGTTTGGTGTTAGATAGAGTTCCTTATTCTAGCGCAATTTCACTGTATATCCTACAAAATCTCCACTGAGTTACGGAAAACGTATGGAATTTTCCGTAACTCAATGGGAATTTTCATTTATTAATTTTTTGTCCCAAATTTGGATTTCGTGTTTATTCCGATGACCGATATATACGCACCTTAGGTTTAACACCAAAGACCGATTAATCGGTGATAGACCACTTGTGCTACTTCTTTAACCTAGATGACTTCTGTAATTATTAATATCTTTTACAGTCTCAACTTTCCTGTTTTAGTGATATGGCTTAATAACTAGATTTTTTCTTATTTCATGTTTTAATTCAATAAGGATACGTAAAGTACAGATAGAAGGAGAGTTCAATCCATCGGCAGACTTCATTCGCACCCGTAAGCCGCGAGGCAGCCGAGCCGAAAATATTAATATTCGATTCCTCTAATAGGGTTGCCAACGCGTTAGTTTTTGTAATACATTATTTTATTACGCGCCTATTGTGTCCCACTGCTGGGTTAAGGCCTCCCTCCTCTTCCACTCGTCCTGGTTTTGAGCTACAACTGGTCTCAAAAATTAGTCCAAGTTATCCCGCCATCACAGGGCGGACACGCTATACATCAAAAATCACTTACGTTTCTATGTATGAACGGCACGTCTGTACACGCGGCATGCTATATTGTGTAAGATGCTTAAGGACAATACTGAGCGGTCGGCAAAAGCTCGTCAATCTGCTGTCGCGGGGCGAGGTAATTCGAATCGGGGCGGGGCGGTGCGTGGCCGTTCTGTATGATAATACTATATTCTGTGCCGCCATCGCCGACGAGGTCTGCCGGATCCCCGGTTTGACTCGTGAGGCACGTGTGGGGCATCCACTCCGTGGATATCTTGGCCCACAAGTCATTGGCCATTGTAATACATAAATACGATTTTTTATGATAGCAAACGAGCAGATGAGCCATCTGATGCGAAGCGGTCACATTTCATTTTAATATTTTAAGAAATGAAAACTTTTGGATTTATTTATGGACATATATATTTTACGTGACATGGCAGGATTTGACACAGTGTATCCCAAAGATTTACATGATTGAATACCACTTCATTTTTTATGATATAGGAAGTAAACTAACAGATGAATCGCCTGGTGGTAAGCAAATACTAAAAAGTTCTAATATCGAAATTCCGATATTTCGATATTGGTCCTTTTCAATTCCGGTATTGTAATGTCGTAAATATCGGTCTGGTATTCCGGTATTTGGGGATTACGGAATTACGGTATTCATGCTGTAGTCGGCACTGTCACTAAACCGCTATGCGAGTTCTCGCACCAGACGGTGCGAGATAGATATCTGACGGGCCAATTCTAGTTTTAGTTATGCGATCTAATTCCGATACGATACTGATCTGTCAGTGTCAAAAGTGACATTTCTTCAACCAAAAACGTCAATTTTGACACTGACAGATCGAATCGATAAACTAAACCTCGAATTGCCATTTAACTAATTAGAATAAAATCGCACCAACACACTCGACAACCCTGCAATGAACCAATAGCTCGTGGCTCGATGTATTTACGCGGCTATTACAGGGTTAAGTATGGGTTAGGTGAATTTATACTGCGGCATCGTAGGTGGCATAGCGTTTTGATTGTCGTTATAAAAATAACCCATTGAACGTGCAATATACATTTTATGCAAGGGTTCCGCAACTTTTATTTGTGCTATAGCTACTGCCCGTGAATCCATCAATCAATCAATCAATATCATTTATTTAGAATAATACGTTGAGTATAGTTACAGGATGTTCTTGTAGATTATTATCCAGTATTCTATCGCGCAAAATCTTATAGAAATACAAAAGCGTGAAAGTATTTACCATGTTAATACTGCCGTGTCAGACGTATCTCTGCTATCTCAAAAAACATAGTTTTGAGTAAATCGACTTTAAAGTTTTTGGTGAGCGTGAAAACTAATAAACTCATATATTTCGTGAGTTTATTGAGTTAAGTCATTTTTAATATGTGTTTTGTGTTTCAATAGACGTGAAGAATAATATTTCTTTACTTTTTTTTTGTAAAAGTACATAGTTTTTGAAATAAACGCATAAACATAGTTTGGCGTAACCACTGTTTCATACATTTGGTGGTTGCGCGTAACTATGTTAACTTAAAGTTAGACGAGTTCGTTGTATGAGCGCTCATACTATTTCGCGTGGCCACGGCTCGCGGGCTTATTGCGGTTTTCGTTTATCTAAAGTTAGAAGACTACATTGTATCAACTTCTAGTAAAACGTGTAACCAGGGCATGGGGAATATTGAGGTGGTCACGCGTAGTTCTTTTATCTTAAGTTGTAAGAGTTCGTTGTATTAGTGCTCCTAGTAAAACGCGTAACCAGACTACACAAGATAATCCATTTTATATTGTGCTAACTCACATTACATACAAGGAGCCCGATTTCCATCAGTCCTTACATCATTGGTTATAAAGTAGATCAATCGTATGGTGGTGTATGTATGTATGTATGTGTGTGTGTGTGTGTGTGTGTGTGTGTGATGCTGAACCCTGGCTGTACCTAGTGGAACTCAGGTTTGGTGCAACATAGACAAACGCTGTTTTGGTCATCCGACACGCCTTGATGAGCACTTGGGAGAGCAGTACCCAAGATAGAGCTGATGCTGAACCCCGGCTGTACCTAGTGGAACTCAGGTTTGGTGTAACATAGGCACACGCTGTTTTGGTCATCTAACACGTCTTAATGAGCAACTGGGAGAGCAGTACCTAAGATAGAGCTGATGCTGAACCCTGGCTGTACCTAGTGGAACTCAGGTTTGGTGCAACGTAGGCAAACGCTGTTTTGGTTATCCGACACGCCTTGATGAGCACTTGGGAGAGCAGTACCCAAGATAGAGCTGATGCTAAACCCCGGCTGTACCTATTGGAACTCAGGTTTGGTGTAACATAGGCAAACGCTGTTTTTGGTCATCCGACACGCCTTGATGAGCACTTGGGAGAGCAGTACCCAAGATAGAGCTGATGATGAACCCCGGCTGTACCTAGTGGAACTCAGGTTTTGGTTCAGGTTTGGTGTAAATTTATTGTGGGTATTAGAAGATATATAGTAAAAATATTAAGGTCAGTTACTCCAAAAATTTTATTCAGAATCAGAATCATTAACTATACGGTTCTATGTATTTCAAAATAAGACACTCCAGCGATCCAAATATATGTTTAAACTAATATTTTGCCTCTACTGACACTGTTTGAAACTTTTTCTTGCTTTTAGTAATAAAAATGAAAAGAAGAGTAAAAAATATGTTTTATAAATTATGTTCATAACTTTACTTACTTTTTATGCATTTATTAGTTATCTTCTACAGAAGAAAGAAACTACTACAGAAGTATGTAACAAGATAGTACTCGTGCATTACTTATATTATATTGTCAGTTATTTCAATTAATTTTGTGATTGTCATTTTTTATTTTTTATTTACGTTAAGATTTTTGTAAGTAGGTACCTGTCGGGGCTTCTAACCTCCGTGGCGACCTGACATAGACTGACTGACTGACTGGCTGACTGACATACATATTTGGAATATTGGAACATTTGGAACGACCGACATTTAAATTCAAAATTAGACATGACAATCACAAGACCAGTTGACGACTAGTTCATGACAGACAGCGGACGACGATAAACAGTTCAGTACCTATGTAGGTTATCTTAAGATTAAAAAAAAAACGAAATAGTTTAGTTTTTCACAGGGTTTTCAGCAATGATTACAAAGTGAGATTAGCTAAGATAAGCTCGAGAATCGCACAACCTTTGTTTTCTACCACATTTCTATCACTACACATTCGTAACAAGGCTTTACTTCGAAAAAACCTCATTTCAAAGACTAATTTATTTATCATATTTTGAACAAACAACATAAAAAAACACCGGAACGCTAACTTAACCGGGTCAATATTACGTACGTAATGAAATGTAAATGTGACGTTTTCAATCAAAAGGTACCACATTGTCGCTTACCATAAGGACGAAAATTGCTTGTATCTTTATACGAAAAACCTGTCAGAATGTCCTTATGATAAGCGACAATGTGGTACCTTTTGTTTGAAAACGACACAAATAAACAAATACACGTGGCAAGGAGCGACGAGCCGCTCCCTCCGCGCCCCGCCCCCCTGCCTCACCGGGAGCCGCCTATTGCCGTACTACATGCGTGTGGTTACGCGAAACTATGATAACTCGAGATAGTAGATATCCAGTTTGCCGTAAAAAAACTGCGAAGAGTTACGCATAATTATTCTAACTTGAGTTAGAAGAGATACGCATAACTCAATGTCCAAAAATTCGAAAACGTCTATCTTAAACCATGAAATATCTCAGTAACTAAAGACTGTTTGAAATTTTGTTTAGGTATTATATAAAGCATAGTGTCTAGTTTCATTTTGCACTGGTTAGGCGTATCTCTGCTATCTAAAGATAGCAGAGATACGTCTGACACGGCAGAATACTCCCGTACACACTTTATCTCCCATTTCACCTCTTTTCCCTGTTTTACATAACATACATAACAGAATTTCGTTTTACAATAAGAGCGTAATTTTGATTGTATGACGGGCGACGGCGGCTAGGTTCGTGAAACTAAGTGTTTTGAACTTTTGACCATCGGAACCCCAATATCAATAAATTTTATATGCCTACGATAAAACCCGAACGGCGGGTTATCAATTACTCAAAATTATAGTATTCATGTAAAAGCAACACAGCCGAGCTTTTACTTTATGATTACGGGGCAATTTTAAAATGTTTTGATAGTTATACTTATGAACTTACTTAATATGTATAAGTATGATAGATGACCGTGAAATATGAAAGTACGAAAATAACCTTTACAGTACATATGGTGCTACTTTCTCGCACTAGTGCGTAAAGAGCACTTTTCGTGCATATGTCGAAAGTTTAAAGGGCCATATGTACTGTAAAACGTTGTACGATACACGTGCGAATAGGTAATTCGCAACTCGTGTCGATTTAAAACACTCCCTGCGGTCGTGTTTTAATTTATCGTCACTCGTTTCGAATTTCCTCTTTTCCGCACTTGTATCGTAATTTTAGGGTTCCGTGCCCAAAGGGTAAAAACGGGACCCTATTACTAAGACTCCGCTGTCCGTCTATCCGTCAGTCTGTCACCAGGCTGTATCTCATGAACCGTGATAGCTAGAGAGTTGAATTGATGATGTATTTCTGTTGCCGCTATAACAACAAATACTAAAAAAGTACGGAACCCTCGGTGCGCGAGTCCGACTCACACTTGACCTTATATTGATTTCTTGGTTTTAATGATGGCGTGAGTTTTCAGCTTAGTCTTGTGCGTGCCTCGCCTGGTGCGGGGTTGAAATTTGAAATGGGTAGGTAGGTACTATTTTATGCCATTCCAATAAGTCCAACTTCTTGCGAATTTTGTAAGTAATAAAATTATTAACTAGATTAATAGATAAATGAAATTCATATCCTCCTAGCCTGACCTAGCCGGTAGTGAGTGTAGTGACCCAGCCTACGAAACAGGAGGTCCCGCGTTCGAATCCTGGTAATGAAATGAAATAATGAAATGCGTTTATTTGCTTAACATTATGTACAGATAAGATGGTAGAGTCAAAAGTATTATGTCCAGATAATTTCAATACCTTATAATAGTAGGCATGCAAAATAATTTAAAACTTAAAACCTATTAACATTATATTACATAACGTAACGGCATTTATTTGTGTGTTTATCACAAATATTTGTTAGTGAGTCATGGGATGGGTATTTTCTATGTAATGTCAATGTGGGAAGAAACCGTCTATAAGGGAAGACCCTCTAATGATTTCGTGGTTGGTCCCATAGTAAAAGTAGCTCAGTATAATCCTGAAACCTCCCTGGCAACGGGAATGTACTTATTTTCTAGCCACCCTGTATAGGTAGATCAGCGTAAAATTGTCCTATAATAGGTATATTTATATATTTTGTATATATTTTTAATACATTGGACAACCTGTATACCAGGCAGTTTGCATTGCATTTAATAAATTCTACAGAAAAATGGGTGCATAGCAGAAACACAAAGGATTTTAGTAAAATTGCTTCTAAAAATACTAGTGATATCATAAAATATTCTTGAATAAACTGTACAAAGCAGTCCTGTCATGCAACGAAACTTGAGTGTCATTTTCTTTTGCATTTTGAGAATATTGTAATAATTTTACTTACCTAGGTAAGTTAAAATAACAAGTCAATTCTAGTGTGTGTAAGTTACTAATAAACTCAATTTACGGAACACTTTTTGTAATAAATAATAATTAATTATATTTTATTATCACTATTATCCGTCCGTGCCGAGGCTTACGACATTTCGTTTTGTGCAACGGGCCCCTCGGCCCGGACCCGGACCGTTCCACCACGAGTCATCCTTAACCCGACTAACTTTAACCATAAATTCTTAAATTTCGATGCCTTTGAGTAACCGGTCAATTCGAACAACGTGATACGAGAACAATACGAAATGTTGTCCCACACAACATTTCGTATTGTTCTCGTATCACTTAAATATTTATTTTATTCTGTTTTTAGTATTTGATGTTATAGCGGCAACGGAAAAACATCATCTGTGAAAATTTCAACTGACTAGCTATCACGGTTCATGAGATACAGCCTGGTGACAGACAGACGGACAGCGGAGTCTTAGTAATAGGGTCCCTTTTTTACCATTTGGGTACGGAACCCTATAAATCGATCACTCATAGATAATTTTGCAGTGCCCTTATAAGGTTGTGTTGTATCATAATAATCATAAGATGTTGTGTACACTGTACACACAAATCAACATACCCGAACATAAATAGCACAATACACCGGCATTTTGAACGTTCCGTCATCGCGTCGCTAACCGAACTGAGAGTACGCCAGAAGTCCGCCAGATTTCAGTCGCGGGGCGAGGTAATTCGAGTCGGGGCGGGGCGGTGCGTGGCCGTTCTGTATGATAATACTATAACTTATTCTGTGGCAATGATTAAATGAATGAATGAATGAATTTATCTAGCAAAATCTTCCATACACGTCTTCATACATTCAAAAACACCTCACCTCAATAGATAAATCGGTTCGCACTGTCCCTTTGTCCACTATTGCGGACAGGTGATACGAGTACCAACCGACAACCTACACGAAAAACATTTTAACCCTCCAGTCCGCTACCCACCGCATCTACACTACTACCTGAACACACATGCATTTCAAATTCAACCTTATGCGTCTACACTTACAGTTCAAGTCCTCTTGTAGCCGCACTGGACATGTGACAACTTGATAAATTGTTAATTTGATTCTTGTTAGACTCGGGCATCGATTGATGGATATGATTATTGTGGTCTGCAGTTCGAATATGGACTTTATTAGTGGGATTTGCGGTGCAATTTGGAATGAAAGCGGTTGTTTTGTATTTTACGCTATTGCAGATAGGTCCGATTTTATGTAAGTTTGGGGGGTTTGCAACTTTTTAGGTAAATTGTCGCGGACTATTTTAGCAATGGTATGGTGAAATCAGTTTACATAGCTTTTTTTTTTAATCTTTATTAATAGTTATTTGTTATACAAGGGTGCAAAGTTGTATTTTACCCGCGAGTGTGGAATTGATACACGAGCAAGCGAAATGATTCTATAGTTGAACCACGAGCGTAGCGAGTGGTTCTAAAATAGAATCCTGAGCGTAGCGAGTGTTTCAACACACGAGAAGTAAAATACATTTGCACCCGTGTGTAACACAAAACTTTTCCCCTCACCATAGCGAGGAAAGTACAACATCCACAGGCGTTAGATCATCTTCGTCACTGGAATCACTATTTTTTTTACGATATTATAACAAAAAACTGGAAATTCTGTATTTTACGTGAGAAGTTTGTAAGTAAAAAGTTTGTTGACAATGTTGACATTCTGACGTATGAAATGTCAATGATGCGTTTTGAAATTGCATTGACTCAACTTGTGCGTTCAGAATTATATTTAACATCATTATTAAAAAACAAACGTTTCTTATGGAACTTTAAGGTCTATGACATAAAATCATTAAATAAAGCTAAATTTGGTATTTTTTATTAGATTCTCAAACCATTTGTTTAATGATAATTAATATCAAACGAATCATTATTATGAGCGTTTTACGTTTTGTTATCTGTCAAGCTACTTAAACACGCTCCATCCAAGGTCAAATTACTTTCCCCACTAGTGGATAAAATGCGTTTTTCCCCGCTAGTTTTAAAGGATAAAAGACAACTTTCCGAGCTAGTGAGGGGAAAAGGGCTTTTTCGAGTGAATGAATATGTCGCCCCTTACATACCTTATTATTTTCAATAGGGTAATAATTATTTTAATTACGTGTAAAACCACCCAACTATAAATAGTCCGAACAGTGGCGTAGGCGTGAGCGAAGTGGGCCGTCGCCCGCGGCCTCGCGCCTCAAGGGGGGCCTCGGGCACAGTGAAAGAAAAAGGCCTCGCAGATGCAATTTCGCCCACGGCTAGATTAGTTCACGCTACGCCACTGAGTCCAAAAGCTCCCAACTAATAATCCAAAGTTAACTCAAATATCTTCGTTCAGGTGAGGTTTAATATTATTTTAATGTCATACAGATGATACAGTTCGATCTAAGGAAAGAGGAATATTTATTTTCATAATAGAAGAAAACACTGCGAACACTCTGGAAATACAAAAAAGAAGATTGGTATTGATACTTAATTTAATTACGTGTTTATTTTGTTTATTTATTTTATTGATAAAAATGTTTACATGACATTACAGTCGAACCAATGCGTCACGAAACTTAAAACTAACAGCAATAACTGCTGTTGTGTTGAACTTGTGGAATTTGTGGAGTTGTGGACCATACGACCCAATTCGAACAATGCTTGGTAAGATATCACAGATCACAGCGATACGATACCGAGCTGTCAGTGTCAAGTGACGTTTTTTGTAGAAGAAATGTTACGCCCTCGGTGAGCGAGTCCGACTCGCACTTGTCCGGTTTTTTTCTCAAATGTGTTTGCCCCAATAGCAAAAAGTTCTTCACAATAGAAGTGACTGATAATTTACTGGAATCCCTGAAACTACATAAATAAAACCAGTATGAAGCCACCGCGTATTTGTTCAAGCCACTGGATTATTTTTAGGGTTCCTTCATTGTCAAACATCAAACATTTATATTTTTTCAGCAAATTGGCACTTTTACGTGTAAATTTTTACAAGCAATAAAATTAACCAAAAATTACAAAAAACAATTACAAATATGGAATCAATAAAATATTAGATAAGTACTTTGTTAGAGATGTATCCAGTCTCTAAATGTCGAATTACACAAAAAAAAACTAATAAAAAATATACAAACCACAGACAAGTACTCAAAATTGTTTAGAGATGTAAAAGTCTCTGGGTATCAGATAAAATATATATATAATAATAAAGTGTCATTTCGATAACCACATTTATGAGTTTAATGGGGTTGGCCGGTCGAAGTATACAGGTTCCTTTTGTTATCACTGACCGAACTCTAGGGAGGGAAAATGTAGGTCAGAACAACTTTTACTGTGGGGCCAACCCCGAAATCGCGTAAAAAATCAGCAGTAACCATCAGTTTGGCAGTGACATAGACGCCATCGAGAACGTAATTTACTTTCTATGCATCTCACTCGCGATAATAGAACGGCAATGAAAGCGCGACCAAGTGGTGTTGGATGTCTGACATCTATAAAAGCCAGATGTGTTTAACGTACAAATCTGTCAATCTATCAATTCCCGCCATTGACAAATTCGTCTGCCAAATACATCTGCATATGCACAGCACAGTACACGTATATAAGTTATTATTAGCTAAAGAATCGAGCGAAGTAACGAGCATTAGCTTAGTCTATTTCGCTAGTCAATTATTGGTCTATGTAAGAGCGGTTTCCGGTTAATCCGATTCGAATCCGTGAAAATATGGTCCGAAGTAGCCGTAGAACTATTTCTATGGTAATTTACGCACTAGATCCGTCTTATTTACAGCGTAATCAAAATTTATAATAAAATACCCATCTCTTTAAAAACAATTGATAAACCAAATCTTTTTATAAACTCTTTAAAATCATTCTTACTGGAGAAATGTTATTATGCAGTATCAGAGTTTATGAACGATGATATTTGAAATGTAGCCACAACAATTTAAATAACAACTTGTAGATTTATATTTAAGATTTAGTTAATATTGTAAAATACAGTTGCTCAAATATGTAATTTGCTATGTCCTGATCAGGGTCCATGAGAAACTGTTACTTTATTTATAACAATTGTACATTGATGGTTGCAATAAAGTATAAAATAAAAAATAAAAAAATATTTATTTCCGAAAAGATGACGTAGTGCGTAAATTACCATAGAAATAGTTCTACGGCTACTTCGGACGATATTTTCACGGGTTCGGATCGGATTCGGATCGGACGTAGTGCGAAACCGCTCTAAGTGTGTACGGAACCTTTTACGTAAGTCAAACTTACTCCTGGAATTTTTTTTCGTACTAAATATAGACATCAACTTCCTTAAATCGCTCTGCAACATGTGTAGGAAACGTCCCATTACTAAAATCCTTTACACAAAAACTGTGGCTTTTAATACTGAACACATAGAGTTCACAATCGGGTGTAAAATGGAGACGTTAGTCATATTTTTGTGCTGGTTTAATATTAACATATTAATCACGTGGTTAATCTGTACCTTCGTTCACATTGTTAACTGGTTATTTGTAGACCTTATATTTAATACATAAGGTTCAAAATTGTCAGTTAACATCACAAGAAAGTGTTGTTAGTACAGTGGTTCACAGAATCGTTAATTTTTTACTTTAATCCTATGGAATGTGAATGGAAGTGGATTAATACTTTTATGTTATTTAATTACGTCGTTATGGTTTCATAAACTGTAAACATGGGTAACATCAAATGCCAGATTTTAGAGTAAATTAGTCTGAGATGTTTGTAAGAATCTGGGAATAATTTGTCATGAAAGGAAATCTAATTAGGTACTAATTAGGGACATCTTCGGACACGCCAGTACAGTCCAATTTGTCCTAAAATAATATTTATTTATATTCTTAATTACTTATCTAATTTTCTTAAACCTCTTCTAACAATATTATAAATGCGAAAGTAACTCTGTCTGTCTGTTACCTATTCATGCTTTAACCATTGAACCGATAAAAAATTTGGTAATTAGCTCCGAAGAAGGACGTAAGATAGTTTTGATCAATCATCGCAGACGAAGTTGCGGGCAGAAGATAGTGTAGAATAAATAAGTAAAAACCCAGTGCTTATTATTTAATCTTAATTCCCAGCAATAACTTAAGCGACTATCGCGGCTGTCAATTGGAACGAAGTTCCTTATCGCACGGGACTTGGCGGTGTGGCGGTACGAACTGTGTACGGAGCTACGGAGCTACAAAGAGTGGCGTGGCGATATTATCCGAAATTTCCCTAATGTGATACCTAATAGGGTATTTGACAACATTAAAAATATATAACGAATTGCTGTCATCCTGAAAGATAATAAACTAATAAATTATATTTCACTATATTTGAATGTAAATTATGTTTATTTTTTGGAAAATAAACGAAAGAAAATTTAATATTTTTTGAAATTTCATCAGGGACGTGAACGCTCTGTGATTGGTCAACGCTCGGATGACGTCACAGGCGGGTAAACATTCTTGATTGCCTTGAGTGTTTTAACAGTTTTATTTGTATTTAGTTAATTTTAGTTATTGTTCCACAGTTTTCTGATATATTCCGATTTATCCGTATATCTAGTAGCACAATATTCATAAGAATCTCAAAATGGAGCCGAAATATGTGAAAGCTGATAGCGGCAACCTACCAGACATAGACGCATTAATGGTTGCACTTTTCTTTAAAGATAATCCGGATTACTATGCTGCGGAACTTAGAAATGTAAAAACAGCTGTGTGAGTATACGTAGAAATTGTTTATTTACGAACATTTCGATTTCGATGATACGAATACGACGACGATATATATATAGAATACGATGACGAGAATAGTATCTCCATACTGCACTTTAGTTTGAAAGAAAAAGTATGCTACTAACTACCTACTAATGCTGAAAGAGCTATGTTATGAGGTTATGTAGTAATACATTAAATACCTAAATACAACAAAATCCGCTGCTTTAACTACCATATTTATTTACAGTTAAATATTACTTACATCGAAGTGGTCTTCACAATAAAAACATTTGTATGCGCTAAAATGCTCTTTGGGTCTCTTCGCGCTAGTTTTAACCACATTTTTCTTTTTTTGGGATTCGTTGGAACGGAAACAAACAATTTATCTGGATTTTTTATAGTCGTACTTGAACATTGCGGCACTATACACCATTTATATACCATTTTACAGTGAAATAATCAATTCAATGCACATAAACCATAAGATTTACTAAGGTCATTGACTGAGTTTACTCGCGTGTGACGTCACACGTGTCACGTGATTAGCCCCTTTGCAAAAACAGCGTTTAAGGCGCGTTAAAAATAAATAAACTTTAACATTGTTTTTTTATATTTAATACAGGAAATTTCACGGAAATATCAATGTGGTGTAATTATTAAGTCATAAACAATCAATTAAAACCATTTTCAAAAATTAGTCAAATAGCCTATTATTGCAAAGAAAATGGATATAGAGTCAGAAGCTGCAAGCGGTAGATTCAACCTACTTGGTACTTACACCTGCTCTATTAGTTACTATCTGTTGTAGGTATACCAAATTGAAAGCAATAAAAATACTTACTTTACTATTATGTTTTTGTTATTTTCATTCCATTCTTTATAACCTTTTCTACATAATATTTATTAAGATATATAATTTTTCGAATAATTTCAGTTAAATGCCTACAATCCGAAAAAAAGTTTCACTTGCATCGTGATTTCCTAACACCTTAATTTTTTTTTAAGGTTTGTTTAAATTTTCAATATAAGTGATGAATACATGCTTACCAACTACCTGCTGCAACAGTCCTTGTTATGTTATGAAATCAGCTTAAAAGCATCAATTGTGACTAATTTTATTTATTGCCAACGCCCCAAAGCCATCTATTACCGTGAGCGATTCCAATAAAACCACTGAATCAAAGAGAAAAACTGCGCTCCGACCGTATAAATATTTTATTTCGGATAGTGAGATTGGGGTGGCCACGAGATGAATGCGGACAAGGTTTTACTTTTTAACTCCTGTAGGGGAAACTTTAAAATGACTGCCTATTCGTTCCTCTGATAAAAATATACACGCTCAGTAGCACAAAGGTTAATTGAATTTAATGCGCTTATAAATAAGACAAGGCAAAATGATAGGTCACTTGATGAGACACGACACTTTCTTTAACACTATATTAGAAGGCATGTTCGAAGCCAGGAGAGGAAGAGGAAAACAACAAGCAAGGTATACACAACAACTAAAAGCAAAAGCAAATGTCGTGTCTTACAGGGACCTAAAGAACTTGGCCGAGGACCGCGAAAACTGGCGCATATTCCACCGACAAGAGCCATGCTCTTAAATTATGATGATGATGATGATGATAAATAAGTCACCATGGTTTTTTTACAAGAGCGCGAGTAAATGCATGCACCCCTGGCTTTCCCGGCGTGATTTTGCACTTAACTGTCTAGCCACACCAGGAGAATATGGAATACTTAAATCGTTAAGTATGAAAATCGTTTCACAATCACAAAATTGCAAAAAATATGTCCAACAGAAAACTTCGAGATATTTAATTTGCTAAACTGCCTGCCTGCATAGTCTGATAAACTGATTCGTGTTTTTTTTCGGGCTACCAGTAACTAGGAAAAAAAACCAATACAAGTAAGTTTAAGGAAACTTGCTGCCTACTAAATCATTCAAAGTAACTAAGTGGCGAACGGTCGGAAAAGAGTGCTTATACTTTTTGTTATCGATAACAACAAGCAATTATTTTCAAGCGTGTCATTGATTCAAGTTCCGTTTACTACTGTAGTACAAAGTTTGACAGTCTAAACTTTCAAAGTTAGAAACTGTCATCCGTTTTATTTACTTCTAATTACAAAACTAACTCTACTGAGTATGACAGAATTCCGAACTTAACTCCGTTCTAATCTGTCAATAGTGTGTTAAACTGTCCCCCTAAATTCGCAACTTATGGCAACCCCACTCCGGGAGTTGGGAACTTTTACTAATATGTACTAGTCAAATGGACTCTCGAGAATTCGGTCATGCTATAAAGAACCTTGTACCAACGGATTAAAGTACGAATTGTGTTGATACGGTTGCGTATTGCCGTCTGGCACTCATGCATATGGAAATCGGGACTTAGGTCATAGAATAAATACCTACCCACACTTGATAGTTTTATTTGGTCCGCAATTTTGAGTGTGGATAAAGTCTACGTTTTAGTGGATACATTATTAACAAAGTTTGCTAACCAAAATGAAGCTAGCTTTGTATTTTAGATACCTTTATAGGTCCTGTTCCGACGAACTGAGAACTAGAAATTAACCTATCGTGAGACATACTAATTGCGTTTTTAGACCAAGCCAAAGAGAAAATCAACATAGTGACGTATCAGGAGCTCAAAACAGTGGCAGAAAGAAGAACGGAGTGGCGGTTACTCCACCGACAAGAGCCAGGCTCTTAAGAGTTATGATATGAGACATACTAAGTACTAACTCGTATTTCAAAATATTTAGATCACTACGGTTACACCCAGCCGCCCTGCCAGACCTTCACTTGACGACTCTGGCTGCGGATTTTTGAGAATTGTCTCGAAATACAATGTGATTTAATACTCATGAGTATTAGTTACCTGTGGAAAGAAAAGTCAGTCAGCGATAAAGGCTTGTTGGTACCAAAAATGTAATTTTTGCCAAAAACTTATTATTTGTATATGACATTTGTTTCGGTATGTAAGATATATTCGGCATCGTTACAGAAGCAGACACCAAACTAGAATTTGGAGCTAGTTTAGTTAGGCTAAACTTTGTGACCTACTTAATTCCACTAATTCGGAGCAACGAGAACGTACAGCAAAAGATTAGTGTAGTCAATAAATTATGTACACCAACTGTATCATTCGTGCTCTTTAGCCCAAGTATAAGGGTACAGTCGCCTGCAATAATATGTTACTCTTCGAAGGCCGCAAAAATATGTGAAATATGTGAAATGTCAAACATCAGTGCAGCAACATCGATTTTGACATTTGCAGCAGCAATGTAGTCGAGAATACTATTTGACATTTGGGCAGGGTTGCCAGAAGAGCGAAAGTGACATCCTTATTGAATGTCAAAATTATCGTAGGTACTTAGAGATAAAAAACCGGCCAAGTACGAGTCGGGCTCGCGCACCAAGGGTTCCGTACCATTATCTATAAAAACGGCAAAAAAATCACGTTGTATAGGAGCCCCCCTTAAATATTTATTTTATTTTGTTTTTAGTATTTGTTATTATAGCGGCAACAGAAATACATTATCTGTGAAAATTTCAACTGTCTAGCTATCACGGATCACGGTTCATGAGATACAGCCTGGTGACAGAAAGACAGGCAGACAGCGAAGTCTTAGGTACGGAACCCTAAAAAGAACATTATAATATACGGAGCCATTGTGAAGCTGTTACTATATACAAAATACTATCTGCAGCTCAAATTAGAATACAATGGGTCCTGATTATTGAATAAAAATGAGTTTGATGACTGCAGTATGATCTCAGCGGGTCTATGATGGTAGCGCTTTTAACGTCTATCATTGTAGCCGTCACTTTTTAGGGTTCCGTACCCAAAGGGTAAAAACGGGACCCTATTACTAAGACTCCACTGTCCGTCTGTCCGTCTGTCCCTCTGTCTGTCTGTCACCAGGCTGTATCTCACGAACCGTGATAGCTAGAGAGTTGAAATTTTCACAGATGGTGTATTTCTGTTGCCGCTATAACAACACGTACTAAAAAAGTACGGAACCCTCGGTGCGCGAGTCCGACTCGCACTTGGCAGGTTTTTTATGATATAGAAAGCAAACAAGCAGACGAATCAACTGATGGTAAGAAATTACCGTCGCCCGGGGATACCTGCAACACCAGAGGGGTTGCAAGTGCGTTGCCGGCATTTAAGATGGGAGTACGCTCTTTTCTACGACCTAGTGAATCCCCATTTTGAAAAATTTACGAAAACTTAACCGGCTATAAAACACACGCTAACCTAAATACATATGTAGGTATGTCACTTAAATTCTCTAACTTTTCTTCTTGCACCATTTTTACGTCTCTGTTCAGCCCTATGACTGACTGGTAGAGCATGCATTAGGCATTAAGTCCGCCATGTATTTTTTTGTATTTTTTGCAATGAAGTTTAAATATATAAATACTTATCGAACCTGCGCAAAATTTCGCGACAATCTGCTTAGAATTGGGACCTGCCCTGGGCCGCAAAACGTATCTAAAGTAAAAATGTGTTTTGATGAGAGCTGCTACGGAAAGTCACGTGACTATTTCCATGCAATTGAATAGTCATTAAATTAAATAAAGAGGAATTTCCTCCCGCGGACGCTTCGGCTGTGGAATGAGCTCCCTGCCGAGGTTTTCCCGAGGGGCTACAGTATGGGGTTCTTCAAAAAAGGAATGTACAGGTTTTTAAAGCGTCAGCAACGCGCGTGTAATATCTTTGGTGCTGGCGGGCCGTATGCTTGATTGCCACCGTCGTGGTGACGTTATATAAAATAAAAATAAAGTCATGCAATTATGGATCTTTTATTTCATACAAAGGCAATCCGCCACATACTTCGTCAAAGTTTCCATACATTATTTAAGTTGCGATTGACGTAATCTGCTCACAAGGTGGCCTGGTGGACTGATGAAGGTCGCGGGAGTCCGCTGGATGCGGGTGGCGCAAGGCGCAAGACCGGTCATTGTGGCACTCTTTGGGGGAGGCCTATGTCCAGCCGTGGACGTCCTCTGGCTGATATGATGATGATGACGTATTCTATCCACGATTGTCAGCTAGGCCCCCCGTAGAGCAGAACAGCCTAGACAGCCAGATACGGAACCAATTTTGCCCAGTCTGACCGGAGACGCTTCGCGCTCGCCCGGTCAACAAGTGTGTATGTGCGAGACGCATGCCACGATGGACGATAAATGTGTAGCCATCATAACGGTACAGGAAGCTTTCTATAGATTTTTATTAAAGCTTTAATACTCTTGGGAGAAGGCATTGATGACGTTGATTTTGATACATATTGTACAAATGTGATATATGATGGGGTTTGTTATAGTTTATTTTGTATGTTAACTCGAAGTATACCCAGACCAGTTAACTTTCAAGTCATTTATATCTATATCCGGTAATAGTTTTCGTTGCTAAATAATGTTATACAGTAAAGAAAATAGAGCTAGTATAAGTTTTAATTAATGTCATTACCGGGTCTAACGCGATTAAATTTCATTATTTTACCTTGACCGCAGCAAGTGCAACCTAGCTGAAACGTCGGAAAAAAGGTAAAATAATGAAATTTCATCGCGTTAGACGTTAGATATTTGGTCCCGTTATAAAATGGTCCCGTTATAAAATGGTCCCGCCGGAAGATCAGCGCTGACTTTCGGGTCAGCATTATGCTGAGGCGAGACCATTTCGTGGTAAACTTCAACTCCTACCTATTTTATAAATTCCTATAGTTTTAATTATACTTTTGTATGTAATTTTAGTTTTAAGTTTATCACGAATAAAACATTTGATTCTGATTCAGATTCAGATATTATGTTTACAAAATGAGAGTGTCAAGTGTTATAAGTTTTGTATGTAAACCTTCTACTGACTCCATGTTTTTGTATTACTACTTCTAGCAACGAAAACTAGTAGGTGCCAGACATATATTTCAAGGTATTCCAGAATGATGATTTAACAATGAGTTTTATATAACACGTATACACGAACCTTTATGTGACTCTTAACTATCTACAGCAAAGCACTGATGTCTTCCAAGAAATCTCAAGGTCTTTATTTTTTCGTATTTTAGCCACGGCCATGAAATAATAAGCGTCTGTATATGCCAAGTTGCCAAGGGTGAAGCCATGACGTCATGGCACCTGTCTTCCAAATATTTAATAAGGCAAAGGCAAGGTGTATCGGAGTTAAACTACAAACTAGAGATGCAACGAATATTCGGCCACTATTCGGTATCCGTCCTATTCGGTCACAATTTCACTATTCGGCCGAATACCGAATAGTGGCATAGTATTTGGCCGAATACCGAATAGTACGTTAACACGTAGATAACGGTAAACGAGGGGTAAAAAAGTAACAAACTACAAGTAATCAATTATTAATAATATCAGTATAATCAATCTTTCAGACTACCTTTATTTATTTATTTATTTAAACTTTATTGCACGAGCAAAGAAAAATGTACAAATGGCGGACTTAATGTTAAAAGGCATTCTCTACCAGTCAACCATTAGGTCAAACAGAGACATAAATGTTGGTGCAGGATAGATTCATAAATTATAACGAGAAATAGAACCAAAAAAAAAGTCAAATATTATGTATATATATATATAAACATAATAAAGTAAACTAACTAAATTATGATTAAATACTAATACTTATATGATATACAAAAGATAAACTAATACATATTAGTACATACAAGATGGAGAACATTATTTAAATTCTTCTGACAGAAGATGCTTGTGGAGTAGACGCTTAAAAACAGGCTTGCTTGGGGCTTGTCGAATCGAGAGAGGGAGGGAATATTCATAGATAGTACAAAAATATTTTTACACACCGACAAAAAGTAACGCACCGCCATGTCCGCAATTCAATACGCACTGCGTCAACTGCGTGCAGATTAAGCTCAATTTCTATCAAAGACATGCCTACAGCGAGAAACAAGTCAAACAAGTTGCAACTTGCACAGCGCACGCACGCGCGCGTTCGAATTTACTTCATTTTAGGTAAAACTTCTAGCCGGATATTCAGCGGCCGAATATTCGGCCGATGGCTCCGCCGACTATTCGTTGCATCTCTACTACAGTTTTCTTATTTTCGTAAAAATGGGATTTTGTTACGAGAATGGGATACGAATTTTTTGTGTTTTTCTTTAGATGTAAACAATATTAAAACACTGCCAATTATACGGTTTAAGTCACGTATTTTTAGTCACTTTCGCGACATGTTTCGTAGAGCCTACAACGACGAACCCGCCACCGTGCCTGCCTACAACGACAGCGTAAGACCTCCCCCAACCGGTTATCTCATCGCACGCCCAGTGGAAATGAAGACCAGCGGCGGTAGCACGGTCGCATTTTTATCACCTGTCACCATGCCTGTCACATTCTAACAAGTATGTAAGTGCGAAAGTGACAGGCGATAAAAATGGAACCATGCTGCCACCGCTTGGTTCCGAAACATGTCGCGCGAGTGACTAAAAGTCACTAAAAATACGTGAGTTAAAGCGTATAATTGTCTAAGTTTTAATATGACTCACGACAGTTTAAATTCCAATATTATAACAACGTATGATTGCTGAATATCGTAGAATTACTATTACCTATACCTTTATCTTGTACTAATTATGAAATAAATCTATTTAAACGGCTTGTATAGAGTACAATTAATTTAAAATAAGTACATCCCAACGGTTTGAACCCTTTTCATATGTGGTCAACGAGAAACGGAGAAATATCATTTATATAATAAAATGAATATTTAACTATTTATGTCAAAATTACAATGTGCAAAACTATCCACGTACAAAATTACTAACAAAACCTACACATTTTTAAGTTGAAGATTATAAAGCTTTACACATTACAATTATTTTCAGAAACACTAATATCTTAAAATGTCCACACCATTCAACACCAAGTTTATTATCATTATGACGACTTCTAAATATTTTCAATTACAAAATACATTAATGGTTTCTCATGTATTTTATTAAGAAGTCGTTAATGATAATAAACTTGTAGAATCTAATGTAATACCCACTACCTCTAATAAATTATGTACTGAATATAAACTACAGTGTGAAGACTACATTAACTAATTAACTACTTAGCACCATGAAATATAATGGAAAATGTAATATTCCAAACTTAATTCTAGCTAAAGACGAAATCGATGTGCGCCTTATTCTGATTCTGAAGCAGTTTGCAGTATCTTAAGCCCCCGGCAAGCTCGGCCGAATTTCACCTTCCCATATAAACGGAGTTTCGTTCTCATTTTAAAAACTACGTGTTGGATTATAATGAAACTTTGCACATACAATGGCATCTAGGTCTGTAATTGGTTTATATAGCTCCAGTTTAGAAAACAAATGAAATACTGCAAAAACAAGTTTTGTATAAAAAACTTAAATTCGCTGTATATTTTTAGGGTTCCGTACCCAAAGGGTAAAAATGGGACCCTATTACTAAGACTCCGCTGTCCGTCTGTCTGTCACCAGGCTGTATTTCATGAACCGTTTCAACCTAGACAGTTGAAATTTTCACAGATACAGTACGCAACCCTTGGTGGGCGAGTCCGACTCGCACTTGGCCGGTTTTTTTAACAATAAAATACCACCCCTAGTGCCGCGTTGTTGGGCGTTTTCTAAAATAAATATTGAAAACCTGATTCTTCCAAATCTGGACATTCTTGGGCTCATTCTACTTAGAATCGACAGCATTCTATATCCTGCCATTAAAAAAAGATGTCCCAAAATGTCCATTCCATTACGTCACGATTTAGATGAGTTCATATATGTGCGTGACGTAGAATTACAATGTACAATTATTACATTAATTACGTAATGTACAATTTTCATGCAAATTTTTGACAATTTTTCGGGATCAGGATTGAATATGCTAGTGATTCTTAGCTGAAATAACCCAAAAACTCCAGGATCTGTGTGAATCAGGTTTTCAATATTTATTTTAGAAAACGCCCCGTTGCCAGTTTATCCAAGCTGAACAGAATAGGGATCCAGAAAATAATCGCTATTGATCTAGTGCTAATAGTACTGTTAAACCTACTTTGAATTATTAAACATCACGAATGTTGGTTCGTCATTGAAATGGGATTTCCATTACATTAGACAAGGATTGATGGTTGAAAGTACTTTGGTGATCAAGTGCTACTTTGGTAATAATGACGAGTGCCTTTATAATTAATAGTATTTATGTAATAATCAGGTCCCAAGTTCCAAAGACTTTTGCTCTACAAGTGTACAAAAATAACACTTCATTTTACAACCCTATTGTAAGAATGTGCCGCGACATGGTATCAAAGAATAGTCAATAGTCATATATTTTCAACTCAAAATTTGCAATCTTTCGAAAACAGGTTATGGAAGTTGTTTGCCATCGATCGCCATTACGTTAGGTTTTTATTATCTTATATATGTGTGTTTCAGTCTCATTTTAACAACTATGAGAACAAATCAAATTATTTTATTAAATAGGTATTTTGATTTGTGTCTTTAGGGTTCCGTACCAAAAAGGTACAAAAAAAAGTATCGATTTTGAAAATTTGGAATTTTGGAATTGGAAATTTGGAATAGTCATGAAGAACGCTAACCCAAACACATTGGAAGTGTAATTTTTATAAGTAGTCACACTACTATATATAAAAAAATATTTATTTATTTTATATAAATTATAAACTGAAACCGCGGCCCGGGGTGGCCTAGGGATTGAAGGCGTTAGCCCGGATTGCTAAAGACGCCGGTTCGAATCCGGCCTTCACCACTGGAGGGCTTCGTTTTTCTTTAATATATGTCATCTATTTAACCTTTTCGACGCCGTGTCGAACACAAAACCACTCATTCAGACGCCACGTCACCATCATCATTATCCTTGCCTTATCCCATTTACTTGGGGTCGGCACATCTAACACTCTGGCGCCATTTTTGGCGGTCCTTTGTCATATCCGGCGTCAAGCCTTGCGTCAGTAGATCTTTTTTGATCGTCGAAGCCCAGTTTGTCAGCGGTCGGCCTCTTCCCCTTGTGACCCTAGCGTTTTCGGTGGTTACACTCTTTGTAATATGGTCGTCGCTACGGCGTTGAATATGTCCAAACCATCGCAGTCTGCTTTCGCGCATTTTGTTCCGAATGTCTGCGACTTTGAAGGTGCCTCTTATGTACGTGTTTTTTATTTTGTCCAGCCTTGTAACTCCCCCCGACCAACGCAGCATCTTCATCTCCGTTACGTGCATTCTTTGTTCATCCTGTTGTCTCACGGCCCAGCACTCGGATCCATAGAGCAGGGCGGGTCTAACTGCCCGTTTGTATACTGTGCCCTTTGTTTTGATTGGGATCTTTGGGTCGCACAGGACACCCGTAAGGGATCGCCATTTCAACCATCCCGCCCTTGTTCTATTCTCGATATCGGACTCGGTTGACGCTGTTGACGTGATCAAGGAACCAAGATATTTAAACGACTCGACCTTCTTCAGGGGCACTCCGGAGATGGTTATCAATTGGGATGAGGTGTTGCCCGTGAAGTTACAATGCAAGTACTCGGTTTTTGATCTGCTTATTCTCATACCCTTTGACTCCAGGGCGGTCACCCACCGATCTAAATCTGACTGGCACCCCGATGCAGATTCGTTTATTAGCACCACGTCGTCTGCATACAGAAGGTTCCACGGTACCGATTTTTGTACGCCTTTTGTGATGTAATCCATGACCAGATTAAAGAGGACAGGGCTCAAAGTTGAACCTTGATGCACCCCTACGTTGACCTCGAACGATGCACTAGTTCCCGCAGGAGAAATAACCTGGGTTGTGATACCTCTGTACATATCTTGGATCAGGTTTATATAGAACTCTGGTATTAGCTGAGACTTAAGTGCTGTCCAGATGAGTTGTCTGGGTATTCTGTCAAATGCCTTTTCTAGATCTATAAAGACATAGTGAAGGTCTTTCTTCAGAGTTCTATATTTATCACTTAAGGCCCTAACCGTATGGATGGCATCGGTGGTGCCCACACCTCGGGTAAATCCGCATTGGTTTGGGGTGATACTTATGAGACTGTTTAGTTTCTCTATGAGGACACGTTCCCATATTTTGAGAGTGTGGGGGATCAACTTAATTGCTCTATAATTTCCGCACTCAGATACGCTTCCTTTGTTCTTGTAAAAAGGTATCATGTGACTAGTCCTCCACTGGTCTGGCATTTTCCCCTCTGCAATGATGTTGTTGAACAAGTTTGTGAGCCATTTTACTCCTGGCATGCCGACTTGTTTCCAAAGTTCGACTGGGATTTCGTCGGGGCCAGTAGCTTTCCCGTTTTTCATTCGGGACATTGCATTTTTCACTTCCAATGGTGAAATGATACCTATAGGGCCTGAGACTGAGGGCAACTCCGGAAGTTTGTCTTGTGGGAATTCTTCATTTAGAAGGTTGTAAAAGTAATCGTGCCATCTTCTATTTATATCGGCGTCAGCGGTTAAAAGTTTACCGGTCTCATCGTTAATATATTTATTTTGTTTAAAATCTTGGGTTTGTCTATTACGAAATTTAGCAACTTTGAAAATCTCATTTTCGTTTTCACATTTTTCTAACCGATTAATAAAGTCTCCCTCCGCATGCGCTTTTGCTATTGCTACTGCTCTTTTCACTGATTTTCTGACGTTATGGTATAACTCTTCATCTTGGCTATCGTGCGTTTCTTGCCATTTCTTAAATTGTTGTTTCTTCTCCTTTAGCATTTCTTTGGCGTCGTGTGACCACCAGCTACCATCCTTTCCAGAGCTGAGTTTGCCTTTGGTAACCCCAAGGAGGTCCTTGGCGGTGCGGAGCGTGAAAGAATGAAGGTTATTCCACATGGTGTTGACGTCTTCCGGCTTTTCACTTACATTCCGGAGATATTTTGTGAGATATTCTCCTACTCTTACAGTAAGGTCTTTGCCTTTGGCCTTGTCCAGGTTGAACCATTTGATGCGGGGCCGGGGCTTTATTTTTGATTTGGATCTCCAATTTGGTAGTTTTAAACATGCTAAAAGCAGCCGGTGTTGGGTGGTAAGTGGTTCTCCTGGGATGACTTTACAATCTCTAAAGTACTTGCGCAGAGTGGCGTCACACATTATGTAATCGATCTGTGGCGCCACGTCACCGAAGTGTCAAAACTGAAATTGAACTTTATGCATATGTATGTAGGTCTATTATATGTTGCTCTGTGGTCTATGACCGATTAATCGGTCTTTGGCGTTGAACCTACGGTGCGTATAATATCGGTCATTGGCGTCCAAAAGGTTGTCTAAAAAAAAGTAAAATATTTTTAGGAATGCACTATATATTGATTCGATCATGTAACATGTTAAACTTCATACCGACTGTTTAAATTAAATTGTTCACCAGTTCCAAGAATTTGTTTCATTAAGTTTTAATTTAATAGCAAGTTAATGTATTGATTCGGAAACATAATTTTTAATACCACGTCAGTGGCAAACAAGCATACGTCCCGCCTGATGGTAAGCAGATAGACGCCTGCAACACCAGATATATTACATGCGCGTTGCCGTTACACATATGGGGTTATTATTAATTTAGACACTACACTGCTCGAAGTTCTTATTTAAAATGTCCATAACCAATATTTTCCCATTTTCAACATGGAAAACATCCGCTCCATAAACCAGGCCAACCGCACCCCACCTTTCGCAGTCGAGTAATTAATATCCGGCAGTCAAAGAGTGTTCTCTGGATGGGCCCCATTTCCTAAACGCTGCCGGACCATCAATATCGAACACGGACCATTAGCGTATTGGTTCAGGGCCCTTGAAACGGGGTGCTAGATGGAAACTAGAATTTGTGGAAAATCTATACCATGACAGGTTTTTTTGGCCTTCACAATGTTTCGGATTTTCAGTGGTAGTAATATACAGTATGGAAGGAATGAATGGGGCCTGCAGGGAAAGGGCCTTAAAACCTTAAGTTAGCTCATTTTCCTCAAAAGAAACATTCTTTTATTTTAAAAAAGAAACAAAACTGTATTTAAAGATTTTTATAAATTCGTTTGTTTCACCCGGGAATCGAACCGACTAAAAATTAAAAAAAATAAACACGCTATTTTATTCTACTATTCGATACTTACAGTTAATGTTAATGATAACATTTCCTCAAGTAACATTAGGACTTACACTCGTCTGTCGTACCAAATATCCATAAAATCGAATATTTAATATTCAAGAATATTTTTAGACAAACAAAATTGAAAAAAAATATTTAAATCATTGAATGCAGTTTTGTTTATTTTCAAAAATAAAAGAATGTTCCCTTTAAGCAAAATAGATAACTTTAGGTTTTGAGGTACTTTCCCTCCAGGGCCCATTCATTCTTTCCACACTACTTTACTGGCAAGGGGAGACGTTAAACGTTAATAAAGATTTTACCACAAAAATGCCAAAAAAGATTGAAAATTTTACGTAAAAATTCAAAATAAAAAGTGCGTTTTGCTTTATCCCTTAACGCGTACCGTACCGAATAAACACGTAGGTATGTATATAATAATTTAAGTACTTACATTAAGACGTATAACATGTTATGTGCTGTTATAGCCACTTTTTATAACTATACATACCCCATTACCCCATGCCATACGTATTTTTATATATACCCCATTCTAATTATTGTTGTATAGTCCATTTGTTGAAGCGAATAAGTATTTCAACAATTTTTTTTTTGTTAACAGGCTGCACCTTCCCCGCACGCTGGCATGGTCGCTGGTTCCAATCCGGCGTCATCCAACCCATCTCCATCGAGGGGGACCGTCTCTCCAACAAGGGGCGGTGCCTCTCGTCCGAGGGGGACAAGTTCCTTATCGTCGATGAGTAAGTATACATTACAGTTATTATTATTTATTTTAAACTTTATTGCACATAAAAAGTGTACAACAGGAGGACTTAATGCCATTATAGGCATTCTCTACCAGTCAACCATAAGGCTAAACAGAAAAGCATCAAGGTGGGTGCACTGAGAGAGAAAAAAACGTAACTTTTGAACGAAGTAAAACTTCTACATGAATAATACATTACATTTCACTTTAGATCGTAGCTGGTTTCAGCCTGACATCGTCCAACTCATCTCCATCGAGGCACATCTTCCAACAAGACGTGATACCCCTCAGGGGAACAAGTTTCATATTGTAGATCTGAATCTGAATCAATTATCTTCACCGAGATATTCGTATTCTCGGTATGAACTCATCGCAGTAAACTAAAGGTACAACCGAATTCAAAAATCGATATGTAAAAGTCGATTTTTAAATTCGGAATTTGTAAAACTAGGTATTTTGTTTAAAACTAAGTTTAGTATATCGTTTCCTGTCAAAATTAAAGTAATATAAGCCGCGCCTAAAGTTAGTTAAAGTTTACCTGGCTGGATCTTACGAAATGAAAGATTGTTCAGTCTAAGTAAATGTTGGACTAACTATTTAATTATGCCCACGTACGGAACAATGTTTGAGAAGGTACTAGAGATAGACCAAGATAAGTCTTATTTAGTGTTATTTATACGACATAATTTAATAGAAGTTTGACGTTTAAAATAACACTTGCACTGCGTGCAATCGTTGCAGACTTTCCATGGTCTAATTTTAGTACTGTAATTCACAGTAGATTTTAAAAAACGCATATAAAACTATTTTTTCTTTCGCAGGAAGGGGTGTTATCGATGTGTGGTCATGCACGAAAAACATACCAACGTTCTGCAATATAAAGAAAGTGAGTACAAACCTATTGATCCCATTATGATACCTATGAATGACCCAATGCTCGGTTGATTACAGTTATAATGTCTGCAGATCCCGACGTACCGTTACCTATTCGCCTTATCTTTCAGCATTACTATGCCTACCGAGACTAAAGATATAGATCGTTTATCCATTAAATTTTGGCATATTACTGGCTTTTGAATGTCAAAACGGAAAACCATCAGGTCTATAACTACACCTCTGACCCAAGTAGATACCGATACCGACGCAAGAAACATTTTTCAAAACAATTTAATGGAACTATTGGAACTATTATTTTCAGCGTTCTGCCACCGTCGAGACGCATTACCTCACCTCTGCTCTCTCATCACCGGAGACGCTCTCCTCTACTCCATGTTCAGGGAAAACGCGGATCCTGTCGACTGTCCGCTGAAAGGGCCCTTCTCCTTCACTTATAACAGGTATGTTGTATCTGCTTTCCGCCACCGTCGGGCCGCACTACCTCTCCTCTGCTCTCTCAGCACCGGAGACGCTCTCCTCTACTCCATGTTCAGGGAGAACGCGGATCCTGTCGACTGTCCGCTGAAAGGGCCCTTCTCCTTCACTTATAACAGGTATGTTGAATCAGCTTTCCGCCACCGTCGGGCCGCACTACCTCACCTTTGCTCTCTCATCACCAGAGACGCTTACCTCTACTCCATGTTCAAGGAAAACGCTGATCTTGTTGACTGCCCGCTGAAAGCTAGGGCCATTTACTTATAACAGGTAAGCTGTGTTTATCTTTTCGTTATACTCTATTGCCTGGATAATACGAACTGATAAGTATTAACAGGTATGTTGTGCCATTGTTTTGTGTTTGTTGTAAGTAGGTATAAAATATAATAATATTTTGTATTTTCTAAAAAAGCAATAAACATACTGATTACTGTAGCAGGTACCACGTTTAGTAGTTTTCTAATTGATTTAACTTAACTACCAAATAGGTATATCAAAGATCTATGTAACTCTCCGTATAGGTATACAATAAATTGTGTAAAATATTTTCCACAATGTCAATATCCGGGAAGGAAACCGGGACTACGTTTGTATGGAGAAACGGTCGTCCACTATCGTCCTTAAAATTGGAACATACAAAAATACAAAATTATATATTGACAGAAAGAATTCTTCAAATTTTTGACTGCGACTAACACTAGGCTGAGCCTGTCCTGTATAATAGTTTGTAGTATTGAACTTTTCCGATTCGGAAACTCATTTAAAAATTACTTCCCCATGAAATTAACGTGATCATTGATTAATAGCCTCAGCAGATGTTAAACGGTCCGTTAATGAAGATCACCGACGCGTCACCGTCAATGTCATCTCAGTCAAGCTAAATGACTTTTGTAATTAAAACCCGTGAAATCATAGCAATCCCATGGTTTATTAATTAACTGTTTTTGGCTGATTGATGAAATTTTCTGATCAATTATCCTGTCAGACAGTCGGTGGTGAACAATTTTTGGATGATAAAGGCAATGCAGTTCAACGAAAGCTGTAACCGTTTAATTATTTCTTTTACAAACTTTTATGTAGTGTACACTTGTCAAAGTAAGTTGGGTTGTTTAAATTAGCAAACAGCTGAAATGTTTAAACCCTTGGTTATATTTTGATACAAAACACCTCGAAAAACACAAAACATGTGCATGTCATTCTGTAGTCATTCTTGTTGCCGTTGTATCTGTCAATTTCCTTTGCCGCATTACTGCCGTGATTATAACATTCAATCCATCACTAATTTTATCAAGAGAAGAGAAGAAGACAGATAGAGCACCCGCGTTAAGCTCGCTGCAGTGTTTCTTTTTTTGCCATTTTTTTATGTGACCTTTTTTGCCACTTTTGTGTTATTTCTAGTCAGGATCACGAGCTCTTTCGATCCCAATGGGATAAAAAAATGTCCCAAGGTTTATTTCCTGTGTTACCATTTCCCCATATACTTTCTATGGCGGTAACAAAAAGGAAAGTTTGAAAATGTATGAAAATTTTGGGACACTTTTTCTCCTATAAGGATGAAAAGGGCTCGTGACTAAGAATAACACAAAAGTGGCAAAAAAGGTCACATAAAAAAATGGCAATAAAAAGAAACGCTCAAGTCGCAAAAGTAATGGACCTGCAGTTGACGTCGGACTCCGGTCGGAGTGAGAGCGCAAAATGGGTTTTGTGGATGAAATTGACTTGGCATAGACGGATTTATCAAGGTCTTTGTAATATTTCCAGAGGGCATGGAGACTGTAAGATCCCCGTGTCATCCATCGAGAGCTGCACAGAAGATTCCCGTCTTCTGCTCAACTACCAGGCGTGTCCTGATATTTCTGCGTCTGAAAGCACAGGTATGTTCATAGCTTTTAATTTAAAAAAACCGACTACAAAACTGTAATGTTGTGGTGTATGTAATCGTCCTCATCACTCTCATCAGAAGTCTCACTTCTTTGAATACTGCTGTGAAGAGATAGAGAGGTAACTTCCTTTGTACTGCGGATGAAAGAATCTCTGCTGACGTACTAACATAGGAGAAAAGTCTATACTACAAATAAAACAACTTACCACCCACTTGTCATAAACAAATAGAGCCATCTTTTTTTGTTATTAGTCTAAACTTGATAAGTACCTAAAAAAGCTATGTTAATAACTTAAATTATCATCCTATTCAAAAGTCTTATTCTAAAGTTGGCCCCTGTGGAATGGTGCCGAGGATGCTGGGAGCGTTTTCTCGCTGAATCGTAAAACTTATGCGTTGAGCGAGGAAGCTGCAAGCTTTTTGTCACGAGTGGCATCCAAATACCAATGACCAAATTACGGACTTAAGCCGTTGGGCCCTATATGGAACGAGGGTCCTGACGCCAAAAGCAATAAAATTATTACACTTAGGGCCAGTGCACCATTCACTAAACCTGAAGTTACCATGGTTACCAGTACAATTTGACGCTGGGTTAACGGTTTAACCGGTTAACACCGGGTTAGTGGGGCTTAGGGCCAAATTTGGTTCATGGTAACTTTGCTTCATGGGTTCGAAACACGTTAGAAACGTCGGGATGTATTATATAGGTAAATTACACGCGAAATTATACGCGATATAATCCGTTTTCATAGTTTTATTCCATGAGTAACTATCGCGGTAACCGAAGACAATATGGTGCAAGTTGCCCCTAGAATAAGAAATCATTCTGACGCATAGTCTTATCCGGGTCTATTGATGCAGACTACTTAAGATTTGAAACGGTGCAATACACAAAGGAAATTGTCTCGCGTTGTCAGTTTGTCTAGTTTGCAAATAAGTCGGGCAACGTTCCAGAGCTGAGGTGTCGTTTTGATTATACTTAGATTTAGTAACAGTTTGAAATAGCTGTTATAAGGGGACGTTCAAGGAAAATAAATGGTTTAGCTTTGGCAGCTTTTTGCAGTTATTCCTTAGCAATGCATTGCTGCAGTGCGTCAAAAACAACTTTGTTCCATCGCCCCGTCAACGCCTGCAGCAGTCACGTTGCAACAGTAACAATCCGAAAGTCATCTTTAGCAATAACTGAATTGGTAAGTATAGTATGAATTTTCTCAAATGATTTCTACGCCTAACACCCTAATCTGCTAAACAAAAGCCATTGTTTCTTTTATGCGAGCGGTTGGCTCCCGTATAAGCCACGGGTCAAAGCAACAATGTCCTTTAAAAAGCAACTGTATCGTAGTGGTTTTAAGGTTCAAGTCTATGTACATCTAACATGTTTTGGTAATGTAGAACGATCAACCACCTCAATGAAGGCGACCGCTCATGTTACCACATAGATTGGAACCATTAAACCAATACGATATAGCAGTGTTCAAAACGAAAGCTGACCGCTCGCACAAAAGAAACAATAGTCTTAGGCGTCAAAATCATTTGAGAAAATTCATATTCGCACAAACTATCGTGAGACATATTACAAAATAATAATAGTGAGTAAAAACCGTACTGATAAATATTTTAAAATTCATATTATACATATTTAATAACAGGACAGGAAACCTCCGATTTAATATCAATGTAATATTTTAATAATAACATTACTTGTCCATATTACCATTTTAACTTGGTGTCTCGCGGTGTGGCAACCAAAACGGCAATCACTGCTAATAAGTTACAGCGATAGTTATTCATGAAATAAAACTATTTAAATGGATTATATCGTGTAACATTAATTTAATGAAATACATCTCGACGTGTCGAACCCTTTACAGCGTTCGTGATCAACTGGTGACACGGGAAAAAAATCACCTCTGTTGACCACGAACGCTGTAAAGGGATCGAAACGTCGGAATGTATTTTAAATTCATTATACGCGATATAATCCGTTTAAATAGTTTTAAAACCCCTATTTAAGTAACTTAGCCTTAAGACCGCCCAGCCCGAACACCAACGTACACGCTGGATTGCCCGTTGTCTGTCTATTCCTGGCTATCCTGAACACAATAAGCATGACAGCTCTATTTTTAGCATGATACTAATTTATGCATAAGACGTTCTGAGTTGTTTATTTCACTGCGAAAACTTAGTCTTGGACGTTAGATATATTTTTGGGCGTTTATTGTAAATCGGGAGTGTCTCCCCTCCTTCAACTAGGGGGAACTAGGAGTAGAGAAACTGAAAAGGGCGTGAAAAGCTTTATTACTTAATAAAGACGTCTTGTAAATTTGGGTGGTTTCTTACCTGCACAAAATTTTATGGCACAATTCTTTTTTTGTCTCCACTTTAGCAACGTAAGTTGGAAAAGTTCTGAAATGTCAGGAAAATTTTACAGGAAACAAAGGGAACTTTCATTTTGAAAATGGAAAACTTCGGATTCCCATACAAAATTATGAGAAGTTTCCGAAAATTTTCCATGGAGAAATTTCCTAGTTTTGGTAACTTTTCGACGATACATTACTGATGCCTTACAGACCTAAGTTTGGTTACCAATGGAACATCGAAATGCATTCAATAATTTTTGATTAATTACCCTCAAATTTTATTACTTACACCACATGGGTGGCAAACGGTTACAGGCGTTATAGCCTTTGGACGCCCGTAACTCCAGGGCTCCGTTTTAAACTGTCTACTGTTTTTCAGATACCGACATAAAAATAAAGAAAAGCCACTCCTTTATCAGATACCTATATAAAAGTAAAGAAAAGCTATTGTTAAGATTTATAATTTTATTTCCAGTGGAAGAGCTAGAATGCCTAGCAACATGGAAAGAAGGCAGCTTGAGATTCCTCGTCGGAAAGCTGCACCACAACCACGCCACCAGCAACGAGGACCGCTACCGCTGTTTTGTCTACGAGAAGACTAATGGTATCGGTAAGACTATTTCTAGGTTAGCTCGGCTCTAGCTTGCTTTTGAAAGCTACAATCGGCACCAGAGAGTTTACACACACAACCACATGTCACACCGAAATTTTGAAATTAGCATTCTTTTTTACGTACCTACCGATAGAAAGTTTAACAGCCAACTTCAAGATTAACCTACCAAAAAGTTTCTTCAAACTTAAATATCATGCACTACAATCACATTTACACATTACGTTCATTCACTACTTGTTTTTGAAATATTAATTTATGTACCTACTTGTGTGTGTAATCATTCACCCGAACTCTCCTGCTGACACCAGAAAACTACTGGTACCGGTAAGACTATTCTTACGTTAGCTTTGCTTTAGCTTGTTTAGACAAGCTACAAACAAGAAGATTGTATCTCGTGTAAAAAACACAACAAAGTAAGGATTACCGCTGCTTCGTCTACGAGAAGACTAATGGTATCGGTAAGACTATTTCTAGGTTAGCTTAGCTTTTAGCTGTGTAGGCAAGCTACAACATTACAAGAACCGCTACAGTGTATAAGACTATTTAATGGCATTGGTCTCTACTTCTTAGATCGTTAAGCTTTTTTTATGATTAACAGTTAGACAAACAAAGGGGACCGCCATTTCGTTACTGTAAGAAAGATATTACGAAATCAGTAAGATAAAGTATTCTTAGATTATTTTGTCTCTTGCTGCTCGGCCATTGTGATTGCAAATATATTTCAACATACGCTTTTGCCCCTTTTTCCGTTCATGCTATCTAATTTAACCATTTAAATCTAAAATATAGTTTTGGTCTCAATCAAATAACCTGTAAATGTAAAAATACATCACATCACATTAAATTTGTCGTTGTTAATAGTCCACTGACGCACGCGCACGCCACTCAGAGCCAATTTTTATATTTTCGTAACCCTAAAGGATGACTCACGTTAGACCGGGCCGTGTCCGGGCCGGAGCTTCCGGCGCTTACTTTTCTATGACATGACAGGTGATCACGTGATGCTTTCCATAGAAAACGAAGCGCCGGACACTCCGGCCCGGACACGGCCCGGTCTAACGTGAGTCATCCTTAATTCAAACTGTGTAGTAATAAAGTCTGTAAAGTATTGCTGGGTTTCTTATTGTCCGCCTGGACAATAGTGGCCTACCATCATGATGTTACCATCGGGTTTCATCTACTGGACAATTGGACGTTTACCTTATGTAGGTACAATTAAACAAATATAATGGGACAATCTTGCACAAATCGACCTAGTTCCACAATAAGCTCAATGAGGCTTGTTTTGTGAGTGCTAGATGACGAAAAAATAATTATTGTTGCCTAATACAAAGGTTCACAACAACCTCTCCATCATGTTCCAGCATCAACAGGCGTGAAAGAAGGCCCAGGCTCCGCCGATGTGGAATACCGAGTGGCCCAATCGGGGGACGCGACCTGCAATGGACTATTTAGCGCCACGGAGGGGAGTAGGACCATGGCTTTGAAGCGAGGTACGTTATGGTCTTTAATTATTTATAACAAGCAGAAACGTCTGCGAACGATTAAGCTTAGAATCAATTTAAACGCCGGTGGCCGTTTAAGAAAGTAACGCTCTTACGGTAGATGTCGCTAGTGTCCCCTAGACCCGAGTGTCCACTAGAGATAGTGAGAAAATTTGCTGACTATGGACATAGATTAGTATATGTTATTTGACTATGGATGAGGTCTTGGTGGCTCAGTTGGCAGTGCGCTGGATTATCAGTCACTGAGTCACTCAAGGCAGTAACTTTTCCACTTTTGTTAAATTTATGGTCTTTTATATTAATTATTATGGTAAAGGCTAAATTATATACATTGCTTTGAGAGACATATGCGTAAGGTCATCATGGATATGAACTTACTTTTTTTAACGTTCCAAGTATTGGTAACACCAAATATTGATATAAAAGAGTGATGCTTATAGTTAAGCGCCATATACGGCGCGAGAACTTGCATGCAATATTCGTTACATTGAACTACAGAGTACATAAAAAATCAGTCGAACGATCAAATACCGCAACGTAACAAAAAACGCTATATGGTGCCGATACATAAATCTACATTTGATCAAAGTTGTTATAGATTGTCCTTCCATTGTAGACATTGTAGTTATAAGTAATTGTGGAGGAAATAATGACGCTAAAATGCTCGAAATTTCTCCCACCGTTGTGAACTAATAAAGAATATACCCAACAACTAATAATAAACTATATTTCCAGTATCAGTCCGCTCCAACTGCCAATTCCCGAGCTGGATGACGTTCTCCCACACCTGGCATACCCTCGACTACAGCTCCAACTACACTTTCTACCAGCGGAACGCCACACTCCGCATCACCGACAAGTCTGGCGCCGACATCAAAGTGTATTGCGTCAGCGTAAAAGCTAGCTCTCCCAGCGGGAACTCGGTAGCGTTGGTGGCGCATTGGCAACATCATTGGTGAGTTAACTATAACGTCTATAACCTTCCCTCTCACACATTATTTTTCTCATCGTAGGATTTATAAAATGAAAAGAATAAAGTAATATAATTCATTTATTTATTTATTTATGCCGGTTAGGTGGCGTCTTTATTTAGTAGTTAAGATTTGGGGCAGAAAGATTGTTGAATGACGATAATCCTGATACTGATTCTGAGTAGAGTTTTTGGATCAAAGCAGCACACAGTCGGCTGTGGAGATAATAATGCATCATCTTTCAGACATATTTAGGTATTGATATGATAGTGATGACTGTCTAAAACATTTTGGTCTTTGACGCCAATTAGACTGGAGTGCTTCTGACGAATTAGGGTATGTCAAAGTAGTTCCAAATTTGGCATACTGAATACTGCAGCAGCAACGACACCTTCTAACAGCGGAACGCCACAGTTCGCATCACCGACAAGTCTGGCGCCGACATCAAAGTGTACTGCGTCGGCGTGAAGGCTAGTTTGCCAAGCGGAAATTCTGTAGCCTTAGTGGCGCATTGGCAGCATCATTTCTCTCTTTCTCATTACAGCTTTCGTCCTGGTTGCCTGAGATACTAGATAGGGGCAGGGGAGAATCTTTAGAAAAGAAATCATGTATGACGACACTTCCAGTCAATATCGTAGGGCATTTTTAGAACAGGGCAGCACACAGTCGGTTATGGAGATTCTTAGGTATTTGCCCAGCAATGGACATTTTTTTTATTCAGTTGAACTAGCCACGAAAGTCCTTCATTTGTTTTTGACTAGCGGTGCTCTATTTCTCGCGATTTTTTCCCACAAAAGTAAGGTACCTAGGTGTTCCTTTCTATCCATGTTTTTTTTGAGCTACCTAATGGCTGCGACAGAAGATCCTTGAATTACGACGTTGCGGCCGTGGCCATAATTGCTGTTTAAATGACATCATCATCATCATCATCATCATGTCAGCCGATAGACGTCCACTGCTGGACATAGGCCTCCCTCAAGGCTCGCCACTCCGACCGATCCTGTGCCGCTCGCATCCACCGAATTCTCGCGACCTTCACCAGGGTCGTCGCTCCATCTTGTTGGAGGCCTTTTTAAATTACAATATCAAAATTTTCTGACAATTTTATTGATTGTGGCCAATTTTCGTCAGGCTTCATTTTTCCTTTGTACAGCAATTAAGTACCTATTACCCATTGTTACACAAGTACGTACCTGATGTTCAGTAAATGTCCAGGACTAGAACCGTGCCGTCAAGGGCAGATACTCATTTGTAATTCTAGCGGAAAAAAGTCCGTGACATCCGTGATAAAACAATTTATATTTTATTTGCCACTTTAAAGTTCAAGGTCCATTAATAGCGGTTCTTTAATGGAGATTTCAAGTACTTTATTGCGTTCGTGTACATTACAAGTGATATTAATAAGATATTACAATAAGAGCTTCAAACATGACCCTGTAAGGATTATAGACTTTTGTTTAAAACATATGATACCTAAATACAATTTATATTATTCCATGTTCCAGTGTATCCCGCTACGTGTGCGTAGTCCTATATCGGCGGGACACATACATAGCGGAACTGCAGCGCGGCGCGCCCACCGCGCGCGCCGACGACGCCTGCTCCAACCATCACTTCAACGCCGTCTCCGAGCCCTACGTCACTCTAGTCGGTAAGATACATCACTATAAAATATGAAACTGTTGGTTCGCAGTTTTCAACTGTGCGTTTCCCCAGAAACTTCGTGCCTCGCACTGTTAAACGGTGGAATGAACTGTCGCCCGCGGTATTTCCGGACCGATACGACCTTCAAACCTTCAAGAAAAGAGCGTACTCCCATCTTAAAAGCCGGCAACGCACTTGCAATCCCTCTGATGTTCATACCTCGGGGTTTTGGGTGCCGGAATTTATTTTTACATTTCTAAGCACATTTAGTGTATACCTACTAATGCTCTGTCTGCTTTTACAGTTTTCGCCCTTTTTTGGCTAGTTAATAGTTACTATTTTTAATTAATAGTTTGGTAACTATTTTACAATGAACGAAGTTGCGAATAGAGGAAATCATTCCGGCACTCAAAATCTCGTGGTATGCTCTGATGTGCAGGAATCCACGATTGGGCTATAAATACGAGTTCTATGTTTTAAAGTGGTATGGTATACTCTGAACTCATAATAATAGTTAGGCAACCTGTTAGACACTATTACCACCGGTATAAATAAACTTTTTTTTCTTTTCAGCAAGCAACCCAGAATCAAAAGAATGTCCGTATTCCGGTAAATACGAGATACAGAATCGTCACGAACGAAGCGTTAGGTCTATAGAACCCAATATTAGAAATGGTAGTAGGCTGTTCAATTTTAGTATAAGCAATATGTCGAGCGCGCCGATGCTACGGAGCCGGCGGGAAGTGAATGACGTCGGGTGTGTGGTCAGCGGCTTTGATAGGTTGGAGGTGGGGTGTAACTCTGCGAAGAATATGGAGTTTTATTCGAGCTGTGAGAATAAAGAGGTTGTGACAGGTGAGTTTGTACACGTTAACATATGAAATTAAAAATTTAAGTTATTTTACAGACTTGGTTGGACAAGAATTTACAAAAGATTAAAAAGTCGATTCTTCTATCACTCAATTTATATCAGTAAAAATTCCTCTCTCATTCTATTTTAATTGTAAATCAAGAATCTTAACTTGTGAAAGTTGTGAAGTCGTTTTGTGTTTAAATTTTTACATGATACCAACTCAGGCGGTCAGTAATTAAACGTGTGTTAATATTCTAATACCTATATACTATTCTACTCTCCAGCCGCCCCGGGGCCAATAAAATGGTCTCTCATTCCATTGTATTTTGAATCTTCATTTAATTCTTAGCTTACATTTAAATAAATAGCACCGTGCGAAGTGCATGGTGGGGGTAAGTAACGCGATCGCAGGTGGGAAAAATAGGCAACTAACGGATGTTAGCGTCTTTAACATTTCATACAAGTTATATGGATTGAAAGGAACTTTAATTTACGATTACTCCTGATATATTCATTTAAATTGTATGGTGTATGGGACCATTGTAATCTGTATGAAATGCTTAATATAACTAACATATTTAATTCGATAATTATTAGTACTGTATCCGTGTAAATAGCTTTGCAAATACCACATATTATGAAATCTTTTTGTAGAAGATAAGAATGGGTATAGTAAGGTATCCTTAAAAGATAGACATAACCATCGCGGATTTTTTTGTAGACCAATGAAAAAGAGACAATTCCACCATACATTGTGTTGTTATATTTCAAACGGATTGGGCAGCGTTTTCGATTAAAGCTCTTAGCTAGCGTTATTTTTTTCTGACTTAATTACCAAATATCGTCATAATTATTTCAACCAATTTACACAAAACCTAACATATTATACGCCTTAAGCTTCCTGAAGAACAGAGTAGGCCGAATTAACCATTAACCAGTAAAAATGTAACCGTCCGTTACGGTTTACGGTTCAATTTGTACTGGTTAATGGTTAATTGCAATTAACGTTCGGCCAACACTGCTTAAGAATCACTCTATTCATAGGTAAAAACCGCATAAAAATCCGTTCAGTAGTTTTTCACTGAAATTACGATTTACTTACTTCAAAATACGGGCCTATAGTTGCAACCGCTGTGTGGCGCTGTCGTCGTGCACGGTCCCAATAGATCGAGTATGGCTTTCGATTCGACCAACAGTCCTAGTTAAGTGGACATCTAAAGTAGGATAACTTTACTGTACCTAATATTATTGTGTTGTTGTAAATCTCAGCGTACACATGCCACGGCGGCTGGTACGAGAACGGCGCGTCGTTCGTGGTGACGACGCCGCTCACGCGCGACAGCCGCGCCGCGCGCCGCCACTGCTTCGTGCTGCGCGACCGGCGCCGCGCGCTCACGCTCGCCCGCAGCGCCACCAACTGCGAGCGCGTGCTCAGCCCCAGCGACCAGCTGCTGTTCGACGCGAGGAATACTGGTACACGTGCTTATTAATACAAGTCTATACACATCTCTAGTCAGAAGCAAGCTCGAGTCAGCTGCCATCGTTTGGAATCCTCATGAGGTATCCTATGTCTTGCTTTTGGAGAGGGTACAAAAAGTATTTCTCCGGTTCTTATATAAAAAAATATTCGGGTATTACCCGTTTTTATACCCTACCAAATACTTGCTGGGATCTTTAGGCCTGAACTCTTTGGAGGTAAGACGAAATTTTAAGCTCCTTACGACAGCCTGTTGCGTCTTGCGAGGTGAATCGGATTGTGCCGAACTGGTGGCGCAATTACTGCGTCTTTTTGTCCCTACGCCGACCAGAATCAACTTCCGGCCTCGGGACCGTGGTCTACTTGTAGGCCCGATATCGCGAACCGTGTCTCGCAGAAAATCCCCACTTGTTCGCCCTTTACCCCTCCTGAATGCGCTCTTAGCATCAGCGCCCGAGTGTGATTTATTTGCTGGCAGGTGGAGCGAAGTGCGAGAGGAATTGTTGAGGTTCTGTGAGAAGATGGATGAGCGTCCTTCAACAGTTTGAATGTGCTTATTGTATAATAATATTATTAGTTTACCTGTTTTTGTTTTTAATTTGTTTGTAGTTTTGCAGTGACTTTGTATATTTCATACTGTTATGCTGTACAACTATTTTTAAAAAATAAAAAATAAAATAAAAAAATAAATAAAAATAAAGTCTTGGAGACCCTTTACACCTCTAAGGCCAGGATTACACTTGTAAGTTTTACTTACGTAAGTAGGTACACAGCTATACCACAGAATGAGATAAGAATATCGTTATCTCATTCTAGCAAATAACTTTGTCCCTACTTACGTAAGTAAAACTTACAAGTGTAATCCTGGCCTAAGGATAATTTAATGATAGTTTTTTTTATTATTATAATTTTCACCAAATCACCTAGAGACTTTTACATCTCTAAACAATTTTAGTACTTGTCTGTTGTTTGTATATTTTTTATTAGTTTTTTTGGGTAATTTGACATTTAGACTGGATACGTCTCTAAGGAAGTATCTAATATTTTATTGATTCCATATTTGTAATTGTTTTTTTTTTGTACTTTTTGGTTAATTTTATTGCTTGTAAAAATTGACATGTAAAAGTACCCCTGTGGCCTATTTGCGTAATAAATGTTTGATAACTCTAGTGTAACACTAAAAAAACGAAAGGAATACTAGTAAGTAGATAGTTTCAGCTGGAAGAATCGACGGTCGTAACTAAGCGAGAAGAATTATGTTAGCCCGATGCTGCTGAGCAATGTTTTTACATTAAGTATATTAAGCCGGAAACGAGTTAAGGGGCCCACTGATTATCAGTCCGCCGGACGATATCGGGCTGTCAGAACAAACATTTTGACAGTTCCAAACAGGCTGATATCGTCCGGCGGAATGGTAATCAGTGGGCCCCTTTAAATCGTATCAGTCAGGTGACAGCACGGCACCAAGCACTAAAAGCATTGTGTCAAGTGAGTGGATACTTTTAGTGCCAGGTGCCGATACTGTAAATTAAACTTTATTGGCTAGATAATAAGGATGAACGACGGATAGTAACTACGGCTTTCTAAAACATTTTTTCTACGTAGGTAGGTATTACATTAATAGGTACATATCATTAAATACAGAGTAAACTTTCAAAATTCTATACCTACTTATGAAATTCAAATTATTTTTTAAATAGGTGGATTTATTATAATATAAATAATTTCGCCTCCACAGGTGAATGTCAAGATCAAACCAACGCCCAGCCCCTCCAGAGGCTACCTTCACCCACCATCATCATCCTGACAGCTGTCATTCTACACTACATCATACCGAGATGATTCTGTCATATCTACACCTGTAACATAGCGTAATTATATGTAAGGCTTAGATACGACCAAAGTGGAATAAAAACTTAGTCAGTTTAAATATGTTTATGTAGAACAAGCTAATGGCCTCTCCAAACGTTACTGATGAATTCATTGCTCCTACTTAGCCGGCAATTATCTAAATTGCATGCCATTAGTTGCAACGTCTGTGATTTTTACGTTTGTGATGGAATTTTCACACTGTGACAACAAAGTCTCGGATCAGAGTTATAGTTTGTCAAAGGACTGTCTCATTTCAAACATACAGAGAGATTTGAATCATTCTTTGTCTTACACTAGTACTAGCATCCAAGAAAAAGGATGAGTATAGTTTTTTTGTTCTTATTTATTGACAATTTGGTTTGGCCGATAACTTCCAACATGACTGTAAGAATCTTAAAGAATGAAAACACAAAAAAACGTGGCTAAATCGTTCAGCCAATGAAGTACTGCCATTGATCCCATATGCTTGTGATTGTTAAGTACCTCATCGGCCGAATGATTGACATTTTTTTTGTTCACATTCTTTTAAGATAGTTTTGAATCTCGGAATAAAGTTTATTCTTCTTTGGTCAAATTACTTAGTGAAATAATACAAATAGTAATTAAGCCATTTCACGTACTGTATGCTGTCAATTTTGTTTTTTGTGCCTGCGAGTTTTGATGTAATTTTTTTGTACCTCTCGGATTTGTATTTATAAATACACATGTTATGATTGAAGTTGTTTACTAGAAATTTGAAGTTTACATCGCGAGGAATCTTTAAAAAAGAAGAAATTGGTTTATCATTTAGGACTCATAGAGAAGTTGAAAACATACATTAATTCACTGAAATTAAAGCATAGCATAAACAGATGTTTAAAGTAACTGAATTTTTAGCAATATAATATTGCGGGATACTGTCTGCAGGTTAAAGAAATTACGTCTTTTAAAAATGATGAAAATATTTTCAAGGCGAGCTCTTCAGATATCTAGTAACAGATCTTTATATAAATAGGTAACAAAATATCAATCACATATAATAAGTACACATAATAATTATATCATAGATAGTCCCAAATCGCCTAACTTTTCATGCAATCCTAGTTATGAGATGCAATTTAGCAGAAAAATATTATAGAATGAGCTATATTAAATAACCTTAGAATACCTAGCCTACATTTACTTCCATAGCTAAATTAAAGTTGTATTACCCTTACAAAATCACTCTTTGATATTAAAGATTTCAAATATTTTTGATGTAGATACTGAGTTCAGTTTCTTGCAAGCACTATAAATATGTATTTAAAAAAACTTTAGTCTGGCAAATCAATTTTGTCAATAGAAAAAGGCGGCAAATTTAAAAAAATTGCCACAAACATTCAATTTCCCATACAAAATTAGAATGTCGCACCTGTAAATTATTAAAAAGTATCACGCCTTTTTCTACTAATAAATTAGTTTGCCAGAGTATACCTATCCGTAAATACCAAATGTTTTCGTTACTAAAACAAAAACAGCAAATTATAAAAATTTATAAGGAACCTATTAACGATTTTGAATTTTGCTCCTTTATAGAGGTGGAAATAAACGAAATCATCTGTATTTTTTAATTCTGGCATTCAAATCGGTTTTCTTGTAAATACACATTTTGTAGCCTTAATTACTTAGAAACGCACATTTAATTAACCACATGTTTTATCGTATTTCATCCTTTTTTGCCACCAAATTATTTTTTTGTACCCCCTTGTTCAGTTCAATTAAAAGTGGAAGGGATGATTAGGTATGCTTACCTATTTGCGTTACTCTGATTAGTTTAAGGCGTTATAATGCAGACTTGTTAAATTCAACGTTTTTCTATTGGAAAATTGTCATTTTCTGTACAGTTTTTGCTTAAAGATAGGACGTAAAACAGGATTTTGAGTTTGAACTAAAAATATTAAAATAATAGTTATTTGTTATACAAGGGTGCAAAGTTGTATTTTACCCGCGAGTGTGGAATTGAAACACGAGCAAGCGAAAGGATTCTATAGTTGAACCACGAGCGAAGCGAGTGGTTCTAAAATAGAATCCTGAGCGTAGCGAGTGTTTTAACACACGAGAAGTAAAATACATTTGCACCCGTGTGTAACACAAAACTTTTCCCCTCACTATAGCGAGGAAAGTGCAACATCCACAGGCGTTAGATCATCTTCATCAACTGGACTCACTCATTTTTTTTACGATATTATAACAAAAAAACGGGAAATTCTGTACTTTTACGTGAGAAGTTTTTAAGTAAAAAAAATTTGACAATGTTGCCATTTCTGACGTATGAAATGTTAATGATGCGTTTTGAAATTGCATCGACTTAACTTGTGCGTTCAGAATTATATTTAACATAATTATTAAAAAACAAACGTTATTTATGGAATTTTAAGGTTTATGACTTAAAATCATTAAATAAAGCTAAATTTGGTATTTTTTGTTAGATTCTCAAACCATTTATTTAATGATAATTAATATCGAACGAACCATTATCATGAGCGTTTTACCTTTTGTTATCTGTCAAGCTACTTAAACACGCTCCATCCAAGGTCAAAATACTTTCCCCACTAGTGGATAAAACGCGTTTTTCCCCGCTTGTATTGAAGGATAACCGACAACTTTCCGAGCTAGTGAGGGGAAAAAGTATTTTCACACTTGCCATGAAGCTTAACCAATGATATTGCAGCTTCTAGTTTAATTATGAATATTTTAGATGATTAAAAAAATGCTAATGCTTTGATGACCGGTCTGGCCTAGTGGGTAATGACCCTGCCTGTGAAGACGATGGTCCTGGGTTCGAATCCCGGTAAGGGCATTTATTTGTGTGATGAGCACAGATATTTGTTCCTGAGTCATGGGTGTTTTCTATGTATTTAAGTATTTATATATTATATATATCGTTGTCTGAGTACCCATAACACAAGCCTCCTTGGGCTTACCGTGTGTCAAATAGTCAATCTGTGTGTCCTATAATATTTATTTGTTATTAAACATTTGAGAGGTAGAAAAACGTTGAATGCAAAATCTATTTTGCCTAGCAAATCATCTGTGATTTGCTTATTAGATCTACAAAATGATGTGAATGGTTGTGATATATTTCTTGTTGCAACAATTATAAATATATTAGAAGCTTTTCTATTTCACTGCTGAATTATTAACATTTGCGTTTATGTAATGACGGACGTTACAGAAAAAGAAAGGTCAGAGTGACACAGGATGTATTTTTAAATGGGCCAGTTAGCAGTGTTGGCCGAACGTTAATTGCAATTAACCAGTACAAATTGAACCGTAAACCGTAACGGACGGTTATAGTTTACGGTTCAATTTGTTCTGGTTAATGGTTAATTGCACTAACGTTTCGGCCAGTTAGGACAATCTCCAGATATTTTACTCGTACGCTGAAGTAAACTCAAAAGGCTTAACTTTTTGCTTAACCTACTAACCTAGGTTGGGGTCTAACACTAAGCCTGAAATTAAATTAAATCGACTGGCAAAAAAAACTTCTCACTGCATGCAGGTATTTTTAAATATATGATAACGTCATTGATAAAAAGTTAGGCAGGACTTTTTTTGTAGTTAGGTATTTAAAAAATACATTCTGTAGGTATACACTGTAGAAAAAATTGATGGGCCATTTTACTTATAGGAAACATTCTTTTATTTTTAATAAGAAAGAAAACTGCATTCAAAGATTTTTTTAGTTCGCTCGGGAGTCGAACCGATTTAAAATTAAAAAAAATAAACTCGCTATTTTATTCTACTCATTTCTCCAAGAAACATTAGGTCTTACACTCGTCTGTCGTACAAAATATCCATAAAATCGAATATTTAGTACTCAAGAATATTTTGAGACAAGCAAAATTGAAAAAAAAAGAAAAATCTTTGAATGCAGTTTTGTTTCTTTTTAAAAATAAAAGATTTGTTCCTTTAAGTAAAATGAGCTAACTTAAGGTTTTAAGGCACTTTCCTTTCAGAGCCCATTATTTTTTTCCACCCTGTATGACACACACACACCACACATGTTATATTCACATTCAAAAAAATGAAGTAATCATGAATGTTTGTCACCGATTATTGCTTTAATCTTATTAATTTTAAGAAATGCTCAGTTACAAAAACTGTAGGTATAATATAAAGCACAACCAACTTCACTGTACCACACTGTACTGCACTGTACGCACTGTAAATCTTCCTTTGTAGATAGACACAAAACTCATTGCAAAATATCATAAGAACAGTTAGCTTTAATACTCTGCGTCGGAGACTGTATATTTCTTAGTTATTTTCTATACATTTGTTGAATTAGTGTCCAGTTTAGCAATTTTCTATTACATGAGAATATATTAGCATCTAACTCTATCACAATGAGTTTTCTATAAGCGCTACTACGGAAGCTCAAACTCAAACCATTAATTGAACGTAAAGTCTGCATTTTTAGTCTCTCTCTCTCTCTCCTTAGCAATTATTATTCCCATCTGATTGTGGGGTCTGCTTTTCTTGTCTTTTCTCTCCACTTCGCACGATCGGACGTGTGCATTTTTAGTCTAAATTAAATAAAAAACCTGAATAAATGGTGCGATCAAAAATTCACCCCATATTTAATGGTCCGTCGCCGAGGAGAGTAAAGGGGCCTACCCATTACCTGTCCTGTCAGTTGCTCGGAACTGTCAACTTTTTGTTCTAACTGACAGGCTGATATCGTCCGGCGGACTGGTAATGGGTGGGCCCCTTAAAAATCGTGCAATGACTTTTATATGTGTCTCTGTCACTCGTATACCTACTATAACAGTGCCGTCACACTCGGCCGCGAAGGACTGCATTCAAAAAGCGTTCGAGTGGCATAGACAGCGAAAAAAGAAATTACACAAGATTTAAACAAAAATGAATAACAAAAAATTTACTAAAGAGTTAATGCTTTCGTAGCAGCCATTATTAAAATTTTCACTTGGAAGCTTAAAATATGTACAAAAATTGTTACACATGTTATCGCCTAGATAAATAATGATTTAGCAATAATTTTAAGGTTTTTCAATTGTTTTTGTTGTTTTTTTTTTATTGTAAGGGCGCGTAAATTACACACTAGGTACTTACTTATTATTGTAAGAGTTAGGAGGTAACTAGCACTATACGTGCGTGTGTCGAAATTTTAAAGGGCCATACGCCATACGTAGTACTTACTGTAAAACGTTGTACAATACACGTGCGAAAAAGTAATTCGCAACTCGTGTCGATTTAAAACACTCCCTTCGGTCGTGTTTTAATTTATCGCCACTCGTTGCGAATTTCCTACTTTTCGCACTTGTATCGTAATGTATTAGTATGAAATCGATTTTTCGCTCCTAATTATTACAATTATCAAAAAATCAAAAAAAAGTCAAACGTAGGGGCATAGCTATGGATAATATACTTCAAAATATGTAAAAATATTATCCATTATGTCAATATCCAGAGAGGAAAATGGGGACTACGTTTGTATGAAGAACCGGCCGTCCTCTTTCCTGTTAAGTCGCCGCATGTAAAAAAATATCGGTTGCCTGGCAACCTCTGGTTTGGCGATCGCATGAAAGTGCGTCCAGTCGCGAGTGCGCATGCGTGTTTGCTATAGATTATGCGCTTTTATGAACCTTACGTGAATAGCGCTAATTAATGTTTCGTTTTCTTTTTGGCCAATCTACTTCACAGCGTATACCTACGTAAAATACAAAGTAATTGTTAGGTTTACCGTAAAACACGGAAATGACCACATAGTAAAAAGTCGTTAGAACCATCTTGAAGGTCCAACGGATTATTGACTCTATCTGTGTGGACAATAGATTAGAAGTCAAATAATTGATAAAGGGCCCTGGCCTGACGTCTACCCGACCTTTACTGTAAATTATCATTTTCAGGTAGTGGGCTAGACGCCAGGAACGGCCCTATATCTAATTTGAATCTATTGGCCATAGGGATAGAGTTGATAATCCGTTGTATCTTCGAGGTGGTTCTAGCTATATTTCCGTGTTTCGCGATAAACCTAACAATGCTTTGTATTCTTAAGTATACGCTGTGAATTTGCCAAAAATAGAAACGAAATACTATAGGCGCCCGATTTATATCAAACTTTTCTGCGTATAGTCTGAATCTTCTCAAATGAGTTTTTCGCCTAATACGGTAATCTGTTAAACAAAAGCCATTGTTCCTTTTGTATGAGCGGTCGCCCATTGTCTCTGATAATGGCACGAGCCGTAGCGGGCATCTCGCTCGTTTTTGCCCAGAACGTGCAAGTTGTGGAATGAGCTACCTTCTGAGGTGTTTCCCTTGCGCTATGACATGGGGTTCTTCAAGAAGCAGGTATTTAGGGTTCTCAAAGGTGGGCAACGCATAAGTGGCTCCTCTGGTGTTGCTTATGTCCATGGGCGGCGATGACTGCTTCCCATCAGGCGGCTCGTCTGCTCGCTTGCTTCCTATTACTTACATAATAAAAAAAAACACGCGCTCAAACTGAATGGTACACAATGGCCGACCGCTCGCACAAAAGGAACAATGGCTTTTGTTTAACAGATTACCGTCTTACGCGAAAAAGTCATTTGAGAAGATGCCGAATTGCCGACTATAATACCCGCGGCGTATTCGGTAGGTCTGGACTCTGGACAAAGACAAACCTTTGTGTGAACGACGTAGTGTATTTGATTTGACACTTAACGAAGTTCGCAGCACAGTTAACCGTAAACAAGGCCTAGTGTAAACGTGCCCTAAGCTCACTTAGTTTTGTAAATCATAATTAATTTAAGATACACAGTACCATACCAGGCGATGTAGAAATTGACTAATGTTATTTTTTGTAGCCTTAATGTAATTTTGTACAATATCTACTCTTTTTACAATTCTTTGTTACAAGCCCATTTGATGGTCGCTTGGATATCAACTTTAGTCAAGAGTTAGTATCATTAGATACCACTTTTTATGTTTTTTGTGACTTTTGGTACATAAGTAAGTAGTAAAATTATGAAGACTAGACTTCGTATTTTTCACACAAATTAAATATTATTTTCAATGTATTACACTGTCATCAGTGTACCTTATTAACGTTACTGGTCTCGCTTTATACATAACAAAGTTCGCATTACATTGCTTCTTAGAATAAACTTTAAAAAGTGTGCTACAAATCAAAATATGTTATTTTTATGTCGCTAAACAAATGTTGGTCAGTTTGAGGACTACAGCCTAGTTAAATTTTTTGCTTGTGTTACAGGACACACCCAGTATTTTTTTTGAACATGAGAATATTTAAAAAAGGTATTTTTTTTACAAAAATTTTCATTTTACCGTTAATCATCAATATTAAGATATTTAAGAGATAGATTATAGAGTGGATAAGTTGGCCCTCTGTCGCTGCAACATTTTACAATAGTAAATAGCTGAGAGTACAATTTAAATTAAACAGCATTATTATTTACATATAATATTAGCGCTATTCAGAATTTACTAACCCTTTGATTGACATTACTTCTTATAACTTATACAAAAATAGAAGTAGAAGTAAAGCGTTCTAAAAGTGAAATAATAAATATTCAAATTACAATAAAGTATCTTCTTACCCACTTTCTTATTAATGTTATAAAATATGGTGGTATCTAAAGTTAGTAGCTCTTCCTGTAATATTAGTATCTCGGTGACACAAAAAAAGTTGGTCAATCGTGATATTCGTGATGTTATATTATAATGTATTCATGGAGATCTTTAGCGATCGCACCACGTTAAGACATGTAAATTACAAAATATTAACATAAAAAATGTTAAATAATGCAACTGCGTAATGCGGCTTGCGGTGGAGTAAATTATGAGAAAAAAAAATCTTTTATGATGACCACTATTTTACTTAAACCACAACAGAGTCCTCAGTGGCGGAGTAGCCACGTGGCAAAAGTAGCAAATGCTACCGGCCCCGCGAACCTACGCATTGTGACCGTAAAAACCGTAGTGTGGCCGTAAAGTTTCACTTGGTTCACTTCATCCGACAAAATGAAAAGGCCGCATGATATAATTTGCTACAGGCCCCGCGCTGGCTTAATCCGGCACTGAGAGTCCTAGAGATTACTCGTGCAGTATTTAAAACGATAACATATTTCAGCCGTTTCAGTATCAGCGCTTATTACATCTATACGTTTGCGAGTCACTTTTTGTAAGGTAGGCCGACCGAATTTTATACAAAATGTGCCTGGCAACCGTAATAGTGGAATAGGATGGTTGCTCTTTTATCGCCCATCGTGTCAACGCGCCGCTCTTGCATTTTCATTCATACTAGTTTAAACGTAACAGCTACGAAGTCAAACGATAAAAGCGCGACCATCATAGCCAGATATCCCATCACCAACATTCTTTGCGTCACCATTTGTTACAACTTCGAAGGAACTTATTCCTTTATCAAGCAATACTAATTTTAACCATAGAATAGTTTAGATAAGCGAATGAACGAATACTCATTTAAGATCAATGTATATGTAGTTAAGTTAATATAGAAAGCGACAGCAATAATTATATTTGTATTTAAAGCTATTGAGGCGTTAAATTTTTAATATATGTGCTTGTTCAATTATAGGAATTCTGCCGATTTTTTTTTATTGTTCTCCATGTTACTTATTATCGCCAAAAATTAAATATACTCAATAATATAAATGGGGTTAAAATCCAATTATTACAGAGGGCGATTTGAAAGGTTCCATGGAAAGGTATGAAAGGTTGTTGACATCATTAAATAAATACATTATACCCTCTAAGAGTTTAAACCATTACTCCCTGTACGAGTATGCTAGCACGGAATAAAGCCCTTTACGAACTTATTACATAAAAAAAACTTTATGGAGTCCGTCCAAGCCAACTTTGCACAGAATTGAACAGAACAGTGAGGTAATGTCATTATTAACAACGTATTTTCATAGATATTTGACATTAATCATGACATAACGACACTTTTTGTCATTGCAAATGCCATGCAGAGTTATAACTTGGTCCGACTCTAGTCATGTTTTGCGAGACAATTTTTAAGTTAAGATTTTTTTTATGGTTCCGTACCTCAAAAGGGAAAAACAGAACCGTTATAGGTTACCGGCCTTTATCTCAGGAACACGTGGAGGTATCGAGTGGAAATTAAAACCATATACTCAGATCTACCCTTGAAGCTTTGAATAACACACATCACGCTGGCACTATCTCACATCGTAGGGTCTGCCATCTAATGGCTTAAATCTGAAAATGAAAACTTGACACAATGCTTCGCGCCAATAAATAGGGGTTCTGTGCTGCGTCTACAGTTCGTACACCTCCCTATAATATATATTCAATGAGAGACTAACATTCAAGTGTCATTTTTGAACTGTTAGTCTGGGTAAAAGCCTGTGCACATCGGATGCGTGTGTGTAGACACGTGCACGTACGCGTTGTAATTGTAATATACTGATCATTATAAGAGACGCACGCTTGCATGACGTCGTGCACGACTCTAACATTTTAGCGCACGTGCTCGTCTACGCCCAGGTAGCAGTGACGTCAGCGACGTCATAATGACGTATTTATGGCGTATAATGACGTCGCTGTCGTCATAATGACGTATAAATCCTGTCAGGGCGCACACGCAGCCGGTGTGCCTTGGGGTTCAAAAAAGTGATTTAAAATATGGATTAAATTAAGTCGGCATGATTCCTAAACTGAACAAGTGCGGTAGACAGTTGTGACTAAGGAAGCTAGTTGTTATCTTAAAGTGACAGAGATACTATTTTTTGGAAGCGGGGAAAAAACGGGAATTTTCTTAAAAATGTTTTTAGAATGTTTCCTAGCAGATCAGTGTTCCCATTGTGTGATATAGGTATTTGAATTAATTAAGTATAATAGTCAGCATGGATTATTAAATAATAAACAGCGAAATTAATTTTGAGTTTTTTTTTACCTGTATACCATAAACTATAAACCAATCGAACTAGCCAATGTGGGGAAGACAAGCATATGAAATGCTGAGAAGGCTGTCATAGGGTGAGAACCTGAGAACTCTCGTATTTGTATACATACAGTAGAATCCGCATATAATGACATCGAAGGGAAGTGACAAACACGTCATACTAAGCTGATTTGCACAAAAGATCCCTATGGGTCGAAGTGTATCCGAAAGGGCCCCCGAAACTATAAGATAAGCTGATGTCATATAAAGCATAGTAGATTAACTTCTTATTTTTTCCAAATTAATCTCAAATTCCTTTGTGAGAGATGAGTTCTATTAACCTTGTACCAATTAACAATTTGTCACTGATAATCAAAACTAAAACAGATTACGCGCCACGCACGCACGTCCTCGCAAGACAAAGACGTGGGGATGGCCACGAAAACCAGGGAATGTGTAATAACCGGACATATTAAATGTAAATAGGATTTATAGGTCATAGTAAACGATTTGGCACTATAAGTAAATCAGTGATAAGCGAAGTCATCTTATCCGACTTCGTCACAAAGAATTTTATATAAAAACCAAACTTCGCGCAGTAATTACGTCATAGTAAGCGGATTTAGCGGATGGTCAGTAAGCGGAGTCATAATAAACGGATCCCACTGTACGTCGCTCACACACAGTCAGAAATTAAGGAAAAGTTTCACTCCCTTCAGTCCCTTCAGTCCCTTCTGCTCTACTAATACTTACCTATACCAGAAACTTAAAATACGTTTTAGGGTTCCGTATCTCAAAAGGAAATAAAACCGGCCAAGTGCGAGTCGGACTCACGTTCTCGAAATACACAAAATAGATCTTTACCACCGGAAAACCTATTAGAAATGTGCAGTCAAGCGTGAGTCGGACTTAATTACTTAGTTTTTGATCCGACCGTTTTTAAAGACATATATTTCACATAAAAAATACATTGTTTAAATTGTAATACGAAACCCTTGGAACGCGAGACCGACTCGCACTTGGCCGGTTTTTTTTATTTTTACCAAGAACCGATGGAACTAGTTGAAACAATAACCCAGACTTATCTAGTCAGTCCAAGCTAACTCTGCACCGACTTGGCAAGCGACACTATGTGGATGTGTAAATTAGGCAGTATTTTCCTAATTATATCCAAGCCCAAGCTACTCCATTTGACATTACCTACCTTGGTACGAAGTCAGTACCCAGTGCAAAATCAGTTGTGTGACTTGTGTTCTTTAGTGTAGGTTATTGAAACCATTAAAACCAAGCTTTGTGATAATTTACAAAGATACATCATTTATTTATTTCCGCACGTTCAAATTACTTTATATAAAGGTTTAAAACTGTTCGTATCAAGCGAATACTTATAAATATCACACCTTTTTTTAGTGAAATTGCGTCACTTAAACTAAGTTATATACACAAAATAAACTTTTGAATGTAATAGAAACTATCATCATCATCATATCAGGCCCTTTATCGCCCGCTGCTGAGCATAGGCCTCTCTTCCAGTACGCCACTTGTCCCGGTCCTGAGCTAATCTCATCCAAGTGACCCGCTATCTTCCGGATGTCGTCCACCCAACGAGCCGACGGACGCCAGGGGCTTCTTTCATTCGAAAGCGGCCATTCCGTTAACATTTTAGTCCATGCCATCACTCTACCTAGCGACATGTCGCACCCAACTCCATTTTAGTTTGGTAAACAGAACAGAAACAGCTTAGTATATCACATCAAATGTAAGATGGATTCAACAGGAAAGGCTTGTGCACACCGGTTGCGTGTGCGTAGGTATAGTGCGACACAAAATTGGAGAAATTAAATAAAATGTAACTAAAAAAAATCCACGTATATACGCACCGTAGGTTCAACGCCAAAGACCGATTAATCGGTCATAGACCACAGAGTACTAGTATAGTATTATATAATCTGTGCCACAGAGCAACAAAGGCCTACATGCATATGCATAAAGTTCAATTTCAGTTTTGACTTTGTGTTTGACACGGCGTCGAAAAGGTTAAGCATTTTACGTCAAAAATGTGATAGTTACGTAGGAAGTGGCGCCCTCATTTATTTTCTATTTTATGTCGCATTATAAACGTGCACGTGCGCATTGTAATATACAGATCTTTATAAGAGACGGCACACCGCTGTGTGACGTGTGCGTACGCGGCTCAAACATTTTAGCGCACGCGCACGGCACGTCTACGCACACGCAGCCGGTGTGCTCTGGCCTTTAATGAAACGAAAAAAGTAGGTACTTCTCTATCTTTGTATAACAATTTTTAACAACAAACCTGTTCTTATTATTTTATTTATTTATTTTATAGAAAATATATTAAGTGAATTGATATCTAGCATACCTATGTGTAGTATTTTTTTTTCATGACTAGACCTTGCCTTCATGTGTTAAACTTTTTTATTTAAAGTTATCCAAGTCAAAACTGTTAATTAAAGCAATGGACATATTACATTGATTTTAAAAAGTTTATATTTACAATTTATAAATCGTTTTGATATTTGTTACTGTGTGACAAATATGAATCAACTTATCAAGAATACTTGATTATTACCTACAATTATTGCATTTTACAATAGTTTGGATACGGTGGCAGCTGTCATCTTCATACAATTTATAACCTTAAAAAGCAAAAATGTATTGAGATGTGTGAAAATACTATAAAATCATTGTGATTTTTTTTGTCCATAAATTAAGTGCTCTTATTCGTATTCACATACTGAAACATTTTCTTTGTTAGATTTATATCATTCAAGTTTTTCCATCCTTCAGTCTCATAAACTTGAGGATTCTCTTTTATAAACTGAAAAACAGTTGTTTGTAGTTTTTCTAAATTGTATCTCTCCGATATAAGTGCAATTTCCATACAGTTTCCAATATTAATTTGTTCAGCTATAGCATATTGCACTAGGAAAAATAGGTTACTTAATTCAAATTTGCCTGCAATATCTAAGAGATTAATGCAATCCTGTCTTAAAATATCCTTAATAGTACCCGTATATAAGAATTGAAGGAGCAACTCCATATCATTGTCGCTTATATCCAAGAATAGTGAGTCCGTGTCATTCTTAACTTGGTTTCTTAATAGCGAACTGTGAGCGGCTAGAATTATCTTATGCACCTGATACTGTTTCCTACTAGCTGACTCAATTATAAAATTAGTTTTCTCCTGCTTCGATAAAAGCTCACCGAAGTCATGATTAAGCTTAATTTGTTTAATAAGATCCATGTTAAAAGGGCTGGCGGGATCGGTCTTTATCGCTATAGGAATGCAGAGTATCCTGCCTTCCAAGTTCTTCGCTGTGAAGCAGTAAGTTTTCACGAAGTATTTCTCATCGGGCTGATTTGACTTGAATACTTGCCATTTAAATTCATATGGTAAATAGGATCGTCCGGGCGAGTTGCCTGTGACCGGTCCGTGGGTGACTTCAGGAGATTTGCTTATCCCGATGCTGAAGCTGCCAACTTTTCTTAGACATACAAATAGATTGAGGAGACACTTGTTCCCCGGGCAGAAAGAGGTATTAAAATAGAACCACAAATCAGGCTCGTTGTCGGTGAAAGTGCCTCCTATGTCGTATTCGCCGTACCTCTGCAGTTTGTTGGAGATATCGTATATGATCAAGTGTTTTGCGGACGTCGTTTGGCGTTTGTGTAAGGAGGATATGTCATCATGGTTCACCTGAAATAGGAAATAAATGAAAGGGTAAGAAATGGTGCAAAGGTAAGTGTTAACCGTTTTTCTTATAACCAAGACATCCTTGCTAAGCTAATGCAAAATAAAGATTCAAATTAGAATGGAACGGAGTCCTTTTAATGGACCTCTGGGCACCTAGAAGATGAGAACCACTATAACAAGATGGTTATAAAATCACATATGCAGATACTTGCTGCTGCTAGCTATCTGCCGGAAGCTAGGTGCTAGGTGTAGTTTTTTCTATATAGGAAAACTGTTTTTGTAAGTGGAATTAAAGGTTCTTTTTGATGTTTATTGGTATATTGGTCTTCTAAATACAATATCATTTGAATTTGAATTAAATTTATAAGTATTCATAATTTTGTGTTATACAATTAATGTAAATGTTATTTATCATCTTTCTAATAAAGAATTTGTAATATTATTTGAAATAAACATAAATGTACATAATTTACATGAGGCATATTTATTAAGAAGTGTGACTTAAAGCAAGTAAGCTTAATAACTAGATTAAAATAACTAAATGCCTCAGCCATAGGCTTAAACTGGGCTGCATGCCTCAAAAGTTTATTTTCTAATATCAAAGATTCATTGATCATATAAGAGCTCTTTCCCACTGACGTCCAGTTTTTTGCGGGTAAGTTTTTCTGCAGGATCCCGTTTTATATAGTATGCAATGCAGTGTCCTGCAAACAGAATGCTCGTGTGAATGTTACTATATTAGCACTTGTACTACTTTGGGCTGACCAAACATACTAGAAGAAATGATTTCAGAATTCGACACAGCATGCAAGGAAGCAGGTTTAGCAATGAACATGAAAAAATGCAAAATCATTACTAATGGAGATAGAAATACCAATAAAGCACGGAAGAAACAATATGGAATATGTTGAAGACTTCACATACCTGGGACAACCAGTTTCCTTCAAAAACAGACTCGACAAGGAAGTAGACTACAGGATTAGTAGAGCGTGGCGAAAATATTGGTTAGTAAAATCAATTCTGAAGAGTGATATGTCGCTGGCCATAAAGAAAAAGGTATTTGATACTGCTGTCCTACCTACCTTAACTTACGGTGCCCAAACCTGGAGCCCCATTGAGAAACATATTCATAAACTGAAAATCTGTCAAAGAGCTATGGAATGGTCAATGTTAAAAATTAAAATTAAGGACAGAATCAGAAACGAAGTCATAAGAGAGAAAACTGGAGTAAAAGATATAATATACGCAATAAAAAAGAGCAAATGGGCCTGGGCTGGCCATATATGTCGAACAACGGATAACCGGTGGACTAAACGTGTCACAGAATGGTCACCAACAGGAATAGCGAGAAAACAAAAAAGACCAAATAAAAGATGGCGAGACGAGCTAGTGAACTTCGACAGATACTGGTGGAGAACAGCACAGGATAGGAAGGAATGGAAAAAACTAGGGGAGGCCTTTTCCGCACAAGCGACATGCAAATAATAAACCAATAATAATTAAAATTTTATGTAATTGTAAAAAAAAAGAAGCATGAAAGCATGAAATAAAGACTATTACTACTACTACTACTATTACTATTACTACTACTTTGGGCCGAATGAACGCGACATGTGACCGACAGCCCACCTGCTTCCGGCCAGGCGTAGCAACACTACATCTACTTGTATTACTAAAACGGGATCCTGCAGAAAACCGTACCTGCAAATAATTGGACGTCAGTGGGAAAGAGCTCTAGAAGATGTGTAAAGGTAAAGCCACAAATTTACACATCCGTGATTCGAATTTAACAAAGTTGACAGCTAATGTAGATTGACAACGGCACTACATGGCTCCGTTCATTATGCAGTAATTATGGTAGCCAAAAGTTGGCCATACAACACCATATTATTTAGCTGTCAAACTTTGAGGGCCCGTTTTTCTTTAAATTTTTTACATTTTATATAATCAATGTTTTTTTTTTATATTAATGTATATTTACCTCCACACACTGATTGCCAGTGTTGTCACCTTGAGGAACGGGTGGCTCCCTTCTTTGCATGGGATGCATTGGATGTCTGTTCCCCTGAAACCCCTCGTAGAATATCATTTTTGACAGCACCGATTTTAATGCTCACACAATCTGATGTTTAGTTTTCTCTATAAATACAAAATTGAGTTTATTGATTACTATGCAGACAAGACTTAATAAAAATAAATTTTACAAATATTTACATGACGATGATTCGAATTGGATTTTCTGGGAATGTTTTTCGATATGAGTCATTCTGTTGATTGCATCATTTGATTGTAATTTGTAGACTATACAAGTAACAAATGTTGGATGCGTATATTGTTTTACGTCGATTTTATTAACTGTTACTCGTCATCCCGGTAATTTCAGCACAACAAACAAAAAGTCGGATGACAACATTATTTTCTGGCCTTTGTATTCGTATGCGTGATTAAATACCTGCAAATTCTTTGTAAACGAAGCACTTTAATGCCGACACTTCAACCTGCGGTACCGCTTCGTAATTTTAATGTTACATAACTTTTCCTTACATTAAAAATAATAAAAAAGGCACGTTTGCCGACTTTTACTCACAAATAAAATAATATGTTAAAATGACGTATGACGTACAAATGGACACGAAAATCGAAATGACAGTTGACAGCTCCCGTGATGCCAGAGCACTGAGCACTGAAAACTTAAATACGACCCCGATCTAAAAAGGGTACGATTTTACCAAAAAAAAGTACAATTTCATATTTTGTCCCAGAAAACAATATAAACAGAAGAAGTGTTTTAGAAACGAGTGATTTTTTTAAACTGATAATCCACGAAAACTACATTAGTACGCAAAATACCAAAACAAAAATGGTCACAAACAAAAAACTATACTCATCCTTTTCTTTTGGGTGCTAGTACTAGTGTAAGACAAAGATAGTATGATTCTCTCTGTCTATGTTTGAAATGGGACAGTCCCTTGACAAACTATACGCATGCTGTTCAAAAAGTACGTAAAATTGTACTAAAAGGCACGATCTGGCAACACTGCACAGCTCCCTTTAGGGTTGTCCCTATCTTTGTTTACAACTGTTTACGATTGGGTTACGCATTATTTACAAAATTTAATTGAACTAAATTGCATGTCATAATGAAATAAATATGCTTTTGTACAGTATTGAAATTATAGTTGGTCAAGCAAATCTTGTCAGTAGAAAAAGGCGCGAAATTCAAATTTTCTATGGGACGATAGACCTTCCCGTCTACATATTTTAAATTTGCCGCCTTTTTCTACTGACAAGATTTGCTTGACCAACTATACGTTGCAAATAGTACACAAACACCATGATAGCCTTTCTATAGTTGGTCAAACCAAATTGTCAGTAAATAATAACAAACAAAACTATACTCATCCTTTTCTTTTGGATGCTAGTACGAGTGTAAGACAAAGATAGTATAATTCTCTCTGTCTATCCTTTGACAAACTATAGTTACCTAGAGTTAGACTTATACTACTCTTTGAGTTAGACCAAGAAAAGTCTACAGCGATTTTAATAGCTGCATACGCAGTGGAAGCGTTATTTTAAACGTCAAACTTCTGTGAAATTATGACGTATAAATAACACTTGCACTGCGTGTGCTACCAAAATCGATGCAGAAGATTGGTCTAAGTATACATGGAAATATTAAAAATTAATACATTATTGTTTGTGAACGCATTCTAAGTCAGACAAGATAACCAACATCAAGAAAACTATTAATCAGCGCTGCCAACACTGATATCAGTCATGTGTAGTTGTAGGTTGTAGTAGGTATCGTTGCTTGCTTGCTTTCTTTACTTTGCACCGCGCGTCGGCTACCAATTGGACTTAAATTGAAAGAATATATATCGCATAACATTAAAGTTAATAATATAAACTTAATACATAATAATTAAACGTAAACAACATACAACCGTGCCAATAATACGAGGATGTGTAGAAATATGTGAAAGTGACAGTCGCAACAATCGACTCAGTTTTTTGTGATTATAATGTTATTTCGCATAGTTTCAAGTCCACCAGTTTGTATGTGCTGAAATGTTACATTTGGGAGTTCTTTCGTGTGTCGTCGAGGACACCTGATCCGCGATGTTCGAGGCGGGATAGCAAGCGCTTGCACGATCAACATTTATAATGCAACAAGATTATTTAGCGGACGAGTGCAAGAGTAAAAGTCTGCGGCGGAGGCCCACGAAGGTCCTGAAGATAGCCGAGAGCTTCACGAACTTGGATGAGACTGCGAAGGCGGGCCGATTCGTGAGGGGGCCTAACTGGCGAAGGCGTCGTGAGGGACTCGACGGGAGGACCAAGTGTTGTGATGATGATTTCTGTGCTAAGGAGTCGAGTGTGAGTGACGACAGTGAGAAGGTGGGCGACCGGAGGGTCACGGGCTCGTCGTGCACGGCCCTCCGGACTGCGGTGGCTGCCCTGTACCCTTTTGATGACTTCATCCTGGAGAAGATCGGCTCTGGATTCTTCTCCGAAGTTTTCAAAGTAAGTAACCTGCTTTTACAGTGCTGGTAAATCATTTGATGGAGTCTTAATCAAATTGTAGTAACATTGTTTACAACATGGTCTTATTTTGAAGATGAGATTGACTGTAAATGTTTACATTTCAGAGAACTTTTTAGGGTTCCGTACCCAAAGGGTATAAACGGGACCCTATTACTAAGACTCCACTGTCCATCTGTCTGTCTGTCACCTGGCTGTATCTCATGAACTGTGATAGCTAGACAGTTGAAATTTTCACAGATGTATTTCTGTTGCCGCTATAACAACAAATACTAAAAAGTACGAAACTAAAATAAATATTTAAGTGGGGCTCCCATACAACAAACGTGATTTTTTGCCGTTTTATGCGTAATGGTACGGAACCCTTCGTGCGCGAGTCCGACTCGCACTTGGCCGGTTTTTTCTTTTTCCTGCATAACTGTTGGAAAAATACCAATAAAAAAAAACCTTTCCTACTTTTTTCTGCTATTATTATGTCTGCAAGGAGTATAATATTCATAATACTGTAAGCAAACTTAATTGTTGCTTGTATATTAACAATGTCATAACCTTGGTTTCATGTTCATATTTATAAACATTCAGGGTTAACATGCTTACTTGTTGGTAAATATGGAGTATGCATCATCTGTCTGAGATATCTTTTCAGTATTTGTAGCAGAACAGTATATGTATATGTGAGTCATACTATTTAGGAGCCTTTGATTAACAAAATAAATCCTATGGGGTCAGGTGGGGTAAATATAAGACGGGTAAAAATAAGAAGTCTTTAACACATAAATTTATTCTATTTCATTCCTATTTCATTTAAAAAAAAGTCTATACCATTTAAAAAGAAGTCGCTCTATAGGTTAAATACAAATTAGAATCAGGCATGTTAGTATTCAACCCGTAGAGTAGTGCCCTAGTATCATACGTGTGATACTGAGGGTCGGTTCCACCGAACTGTTTGTCATCGTTAAAGAGTTCTCAAAACTTTATTGTGTGGAAAGTTTCATAGTGCTGCAGCGCACCGGATGATGTTGATCAGTCAAGGTGCAACTGGCACTAACTCCATACTGTTCTGGGTTCTGGGCGTTCCACGGTTTAACAGTAATTATACCTAGTGGTGTTTGCCATGTAAATGCAATTTGACATTCTTGACTTGACAACAAATATCAACTTAAGTTTAATGTGATTTACATTTACAATCGGGTCTATAGCAAATCTATTTTGTTACCTTTATTTACCGACATTTCGACACAGGTTTCACTGTAGACCCGATACCCGATGTGTTTCGCGATAGACCCAATTGTAAATGTGATTTAATATGTTTTCAAAACTCGAAAGGTTTAAATGTTATATTGTAACTTAAGTTTGTCTGAAAACTATAAATAAAATGAATATATTTAATCTATATCCTCTTCTTTTTGCTTTTAATACATTTTAATTTAACTGAAGACTTCTATTGAGTAGACTAAAACTAAATTTTAATGAATTAACGTAATGTTTTTTTTTTTAATAAATATTTTATCGAGAAACACCAAAAAAATTGTTAAATATTATTTACTCGTGTCATTTTACTATCTTTTATTCTGAATATCACTAGTAGTGAATTAAAATACATTGGCATTAGTCACTATCCTCGGGCTTGTCCCGGCAACCACAATGATTATTCACCCATTCAAGCTTGTGACCTGTGAGTAACAATTATTATCCTTGCCAGTGACCATGACACATTTAATTTATACATGTCCTGCCTTTAAAGAGGTTTTGTTACCAAGTCAATACACAATTGGCAAGATTTGGTATGGGTATTCTTTGTACTGCTTATTAATTTATTTAAAATTTGTTGTATTTATAACTAATCGTAGTTCATTATAAATGTGACAGTGTAATATATAGCAAAAATTATGATTTTTTAGGGTTCCGTACCCAAAGGGTAAAAACGGCACCCTATTACTAAGACTCCGCTGTCTGTCTGTCCGTCTGTCACCAGGCTGTATCTCATGAGCCGTGATAGCTAGACAGTTCAAATTTTCACAGATGATGTATTTCTGTTGCCGCTATAACACCAAATACTAAAAACAGAATAAAATTAATATTTAAATGGGGACAGCAAACGTGATTTTTTTGCGTAATGGTACGGAACCCTTTGTGCGCGAGTCCGACTCGCACTTGGCCGGTTTTTTAACTAACCATACTGAACTTAGACATTATCTATTTGCAGATTGTTGTGTTGAAATTTTGATAGATGGACTATTGCAGAAGACATGAGCATATTGTGATTATTGTGCATTATATCTTACCCCTATTTCATGCAGAAGTTGATATTTTTAGACCATATTACCACAATGTGATATTTTTATCCCCAATCACCACAATGTGACATTGACTTTGTTGACAGATAATGAAACAGAAATAATATTTGGCTCAGATAGACAGACGTTATTGTCTTATTATGAATTTGATTTTCAACATTTTTCCGGAAAACAGTATTTATGATGGTATGAGGTAATTAAAAAGTTTTTAGTAGGTACCTAGATAAAATTGTAAAATGTATTTGATATTCCATCCAATCTGAGTAAGTTTTGATCATACAAAAATAAGATATCACTTGAGATATCCTTGTCTTCCCTCACTGAAAAGCAACTAGTTATGTATCAAATATCTATGAGAAACTTATTGGTGCAAGTTGGGATGAAAATAATTCAAAATTGCATTCATACATCATCATCTTCCTCGCGTTGTCCCGGCATTTTGCCACGGCTCATGGGAGCCTGGGGTCCGCTTGACAGAATGCAAAATTGCATTCATACATACATATAAATGTTTACACATAGAATACCACATCATTAACCCCATCTTCAATACTTGTTGTTGTCATTTTGCAAGGTATTCAACAAAAGAATTTGCCACACCGAACGTATTGTTAACACAAGTGATGTAAAGAAAGGCATGCCATAACTCTGACATCATTATAGCAGTCTTATTAAATTGTTAAAGAGCTATGCTTGATAAATATTTACTATGAGTAAGAAAAATTAACTAATGTAGTCAATAATGAACCTTGCGGCATTCTGAAGCCTGTCACAGACGGAGCGATAATATATCGGCAGATACCGTATCTTAGAGTACCGCTAAGCACCACACACGGCAACGATACCAAAATATATATCGCTCTCTGTCTGGCACCGTAGCACCTACATTGTGAGAGAGACGAAATATACCATAATATATCGTAATATACCGAGCTATAACATCTTCAGGTATCTTAAGATGCCTTGCGATAAGATATCGTTGCGATAAAGCTAAATCTCATCGTGATTGGAAACTGTCCGGAGATAATGCGATGTATACACCATATTTGCCAGGTTCAGGGTTTTAACTCACTTGAGAGGCGAAATTACAGACTGTGTACTTAAGCCAGTAGCATTTTACGTGGGGATTTTGACTGCCCCGAACTAGTAGCTCAGTTGCTGCATCTGTATGCCCTCACCGACCAGATTTCTGTTTCGACCGCGTTGTCGCCATTTGTTAGTGCTGCCACCAGTACGAACTGTGTCCCGCCAAAAATCACATCTTGTTTGAGCCTTGCACCTGATAAACTCGCTCCTCGAATCAGCACCAAATTGTGATGTGTTTGCGAGTGGACGGTTAGACGTGTGTTATGAATGCTTGAGGTTCTGCGAGACGATGAATGAACGACCTTCTTCTGTGATATGTTAATGTTGACATGTGTTCTTGTGTATTATGTGTATGAAATGTCTATTGGTTTCAGTGCTTTAGAATACTGTTATGCTGTGAAATGTAATGAATTAAACGCCATTATAAACGATGCTCCGATAGAATTACAATGCCGCGCGACGGTGTGCGGCGCGGCGTAAGCGCCATCGACAATAAGGTCCCTTTTCATAGAAAATGGCCCAAATAAAATCGTAAGATACCAAAATCCATACTAATATTATAAATGCGAGTCTGTCTGTCTGTCTGTGTGTTCCCTCTTCACGCTTAAACCGCTGAATCGATTTAGATGAAATTTGGCATAGAGATAGGTTGAGTCCCTGAGAAGGACATAGGATAGTTTTTATCCCGAAAATCATCCCTTAAGAAAGTAAAAAGCGGGGTGGAATTGAGATAATTAATGAAGTGCCTGCTAATTTGTGTGCATACTCAAATTGAATTATTGCTATGAGAATTTTTCCAGGCGCTGTACTTACTTTAGCTGCTGTTACTAAGTCCACGTAGACGAAGTCGCGGGCAAAAGCTAGTATATTATATTATGGCTTCGTGTGTGGACTCTGTCAAATAGTACGTAAAAGATACTTACGGTATCTGCCGATATTATTATCGCTCCGTCTGTGACGGGCTTGAGTCTTTTCTGTAGGTATGTTTACAAAATTTTTGAATCACCGATGCGTTTATGTTTATGTAGTATCTACAGTAGGAGCGTATATCAATTTTTAATTTGCATATTGCTATTGAATGCAAATTAGTAATAATTATAATACCTGCCCAACTGTCTTAATTTTGCCACTTTAGAATACCTAGACTGTACTACTAAAATAAGAATTCCATTCAAGACCATTCGTTCTTAGGTTCTTACAACCGTCTATCACAAAGACTAATTTGTTCTGAAATCTGGCATTTGCTGTTACCCATGTTTACATTTTATAAAACTTCCTGCCTTGCATAGCTAATTTGTGGAATCAGCCTTCAAACCTTCAAGAAAAGAATGTACTTAGTGCCAGCTTAAAGGCCGGCAACGCACTTGTTACCCCTATGGTGTGGCAGGTGTCCATTAGCGACAGTAATTGCTTACCATCAGGCGATCCATCTACACGTTTGCTTCCTCTATCATAAAAAACCGGACAATTGCGAGTCGGACTCGCCCACCGAGGGTTCCGTACTTTTTAGTATTTGTTGTTATAGCGGCAACAGAAATACATCATCTGTGAAAATTTCAACTGTCTAGCTATCACGGTTCATGAGATACAGCCTGGTGACAGACAGACAGACGGACGGACAGACGGACAGCGGAGTCTTAGTAATAGAGTCCCGTTTTTACCCTTTGGGTACGGAACCCTAAAAAACCTAGAAGTAATTTATTTTTTGTTCTGCTTTGACGTAGTTGTCTGTGTAATTGTTCTTTTGTGACGTTAATAACTTGTCAGGTTGTGTCATAGGGTCAAGTGTCATAGTTTTTAGGGTTCCGTACCCAAAGGGTAAAAACGGGACCCTATTACTAAGACTACGTTTGTATGAAGAAACAGCCGCCCCCTTTCCTCTTAGGCTTAGGCTATGAACAACAAACAGTACTTTTGGAATCAGGGCTCTGAACCGGTATTTTTAAAAACCCCGAAATAGCCCAATATTTGGAATTATTTTATGCTCTTTACGTAGGACTGAATCATGTATTTAGGTAACCACTTTGTATTATGCTCTTTATGTAGGACTGAATCATGTATTTAGGTAACCTCTTTGTATTATGCTCTTTATGTAGGACTGAATCATGTATTTAGGTAACCACTTTGTATTATGCTCTTTATGTAGGACTGAATCATGTATTTAGGTAACCACTTTGTATTATGCTCTTTATGTAGGACTGAATCATGTATTTAGGTAACCACTTTGTATTATGCTCTTTATGTAGGACTGAATCATGTATTTAGGTAACCACTTTGTATTATGCTCTTTATGTAGGACTGAATCATGTATTTAGGTAACCACTTTGTATTATTAGATTGTCCCATTAAAAATGAAATAATAGTTTTTATTTGTACATAGCAAAAAAATAGTATTTTTTTACGTTTAAATCTATACCTAAGTTCGAAAGGATAATTATTTTTTATCAATAATTGTCATGATTTTTATGCCTGATAATTATCGATTTGATAATAACCTAAAATTTACGAAATATAATTAGATTGTTACATGATGATTATCTTATATTTCAATGGTTAATAAAAAAAAACAATATTAGGTCAGTTTTTAGGGTTCCGTACCCAAAGGGTAAAAACGGGACCCTATTACTAAGACTCCGCTGTCCGTCTGTCCGTCCATCGTCCGTCCGTCTGTCTGTCTGTCTGTCTGTCACCAGGCTGTATCTCATGAACCGTGATAGCTAGACAGTTGAAATTTTCACAGATGATGTATTTCTGTTGCCGCTATAACAACAAATACTAAAAACAGAATATTATAAATATTTGAATATTTCCCATACAACAAACGTGATTTTTTTGCTGTTTTTTTTCGTAATGGTACGGAACCCTTCGTGCGCGAGTCCGATTCGCACTTGGCCGGTTTTTATTTGTACATAGCAAAAAGCGCCCCAATCATTATTTTTTAGGACGTTTAATTCTAAGTTGAAGTTTGAACTAACCGGTAACAAACAACTAAGTATATTTTATGTAAACATTTTTATTCGAACCTGTAAACATGTTTTGGCAATAAACATGTCAAGTTTGTACTTAAATTCGCAAACCTTTCTTGAAGGGCAAGCAAAGTCATGTTTTCTTACTACATTGTCGTTGACATTGATAAATATCAGGTTGGACAGGAATATTATGTGTATTTTCACGGCTTCTTTTTGGATGAGAAATTGCTTTAGGAAATTAGATACTTAGTCTTTTTTCGATATAATACAAAATACTCCTAATAATCATTCGTAGTAATTAATTACCTCTACGTATGAAAACATTAAAAAGAATATGAAATAAAGTTTATAAGGTGTAGTTATTCCGAATATCATATCTAAAATTCCTTAAATTTCATCTTTTAAAAGATTTTAGAAAATTGTTTTATTTATTATTATTATGTACTTCTGTTTAGCTAGTGGAAAAAAGTTACTATAGCTCTATATATTTTCAAGAAAAATATTCTTATGTAGAAAAAACTTTTTGTAGCGCGCTATTTCCAACCGTAAGGCAAATCACGGGATACAGTAACAATAAAATCGTATTAAAATTTTCTGTAAAGTATGTTTTTTTTTTCATACGTAGGTATTATATTTCTAAATGTTATTGTCATTAGTTAATGCAGTTATGTAAATCTTAATTTTCTAACCTACCTACCATCAATTAAAGTCAACCGAGGTGGAAAACATCTGTCATAACAGCAGTGCAGGGTCGAGAGGTAACCTTGCCATTATTAAACACGGTGTTATTATAAAGCCTACCAAGTTATATGCCGCACTTTACGTGATATTATCTTCTTTATTATGTGAATGTAATGTGTATTCATGTAAATTGATATAGGTACTTTAACAATCTAAAATGTATCAAATGTTATTATGAGGTAAAGATCTTATCTAATCTTTACAACAACTTTATCGACTTAAAATTATGGTTAACTTTTAGCAACTTATCTTGTTAGCAAACGTGTCGAATGTCTTACGACATTGTCTCTATAGGATTTTGCTGGAGATTTTTTAACATACAATCAGTTGTACGTGTGTCTTTCATTTAACACTTGCAGAATACTAAAACTAGGATATACATACTCGTATATTTCCTTCAGTTGTATGTATAAAATGTACTTATAAACTTTTGGTCCGGTTGTGCTAAATAAAATACTAATATTTTTTTTAAATACTAATCATCATCTTCGCGTTGTCCCGGCTTCTTGCCACGTCTCATGGGACCCTGCAGACCCTGGGGTCCGTTTGTCAACTAATCCCAAGAATTGGCATAGACACTAGTTTTTACGAAAGCGGCTGCCATCTCACCTTCCAACCCAGAAGGGGAAACTAAGGCCTCTTAGATATAAGTCCGGTTTCCTCACGATGTTTTCCTTAACCGAAAAGCGGCTGGTAAATATTAAATGATATATCGTACATGAGTTCCGAAAAAGCTGGGGTTAGAACTTGTCCGGTTTTTTTAAATACTAAGCCGAGTCCAAACTCGAAACAATCCCACACCTGTCCACTTCGCCTCTGCGGCCATGCTTGTCCATTCGCATCAGTATCATGTTTTCATCTACTTAAACCAATACAACGCAAGATTTTTCTCTTTTCACGTAACGTACAGGTTAAAGATCTAGAAACAATGCCTTACGACGTAAGCGTCTTTGACCTGTTATGTATTGTGTGTACACACGAATTATTTACACATGAACGCTTCTGAAATATGATCACAAAGGACATATATTATATTCCATTAAATAAAACGTGCTTAATCATCGGCCCACCCTTTTGTTTCTACTTAGTAAACAAGGAGGCAAAGAATAATCTTTGCGGTAGCACTTCATAAATAATTACTTGTATTCCTTCTGAATAGGCTTTGGTTATTTCAGTATTCTTCCTCTTTGATAGACAGAAGCTTTTATATGTTGCAAAATAGAAATGTCGTTTCTAGGTAGACTATTTCGTAATGTAGTTTATAAATTATTTCGTCGTATTTTTTAAATTAGACCCAACCAAAAGGGACTTCAGAGAGGTGTATAAGACATGTAAATGGCAGGATCGATACATTCGCATACTTCAACATTGTATACACTTCCTCCGGACATCCATCGTAGTACGTTCATTCATTTAACACTTCCTCTCATTCATTCATTCTGAGTATGGTTTACATTCAGATTTCGTTTGTTTGAAGCAAACTATTGCGGAAAGTAGTGTTTACAGTACGCTGTGGTGGCGCACGTTTAGAGTTCGCACATTCCGAGTGTCAGTGGTCTTGTCTAAATTAATTCCACTCATAAAGTGGGTATGCACTTTTGCAGAATTTCATACCGAATGTCGGAGTTTTAAACCCCGGCCCGTATTAATCGGTTTCTTGGATTTAATAGCTTTTTGGTAAAGGAAAACATTATAAAAAACCCTTATCCCACTAACACTTAATTTCTTAAAATTAGAAGGCAGTCATTTTGTGCCAATTCTTGAGATCAGGTTGCGAAAGCGGACCCCCTCTTTATGATGCAACCGGGAAGCACTAAGATGAAGATGAGATGGTAGGAGGTACGTTTTGAGTGCGCAAACTACTGTGCTTGTTATTGTTTAACAATTTTTGTTTCGCAAATATTATGATCATGTTGAATTTTGCAATTAAATCCTATGTATCCAATAGTTTATATTTACACGTAATTTGAAACAACTAAGTAAGTACTAGAGAATTATTATCACACTCGGTTTATTATTAAAACAAGATTTTACAGCTAATTATTATTATAATTATTTTAAATCACACAAACGCATGCTTGAAGCATCAATTGGACTATTAATTTTATTTGAAAACTTCCGCTGAACGTTAATTGTTTTTTAACCAACCACAATGAAACTGGTGTTATTTATTGATTAGGTACGTTTTCTATTTATTATTTACGTACGTTATTATTTTACGGCGATCGTTTGGATTTTATTAATATTGTACTCGGACGGAGAAATAACTTTCAGATTATTATAATTTACTAGCGACCCGCCGGCTTCGCACGGGTGCAATGCTGATGTATTATATATATATATATATAAACCTTCCTCTTGAATCACTCTATATATTTAAAAAAAAACATTAGAATCCGTTGCATAGTTTAAAAGATCTAAGCATACATAGGGACAGACAGACAGCAGGAAGCGACATTGTTTTATACTATGTAGTGATATTGCTGTCATTGCTAAGGACACGCTGTGACCTTATGTCACCATTCAGTCACAAATTCGGCCAACAAAGGTAGGAAAAATCACCAAAGACATTACCAGAATCCTAAGTATCATAACAATACTGTCAACCTTCTGAGCCAGGTAAATATGCGAGGAAGTTCCCTCGCCTTAAGGAAGTGAATCACACAACCTTGCGGAACGAGACTTGAGCGGCTTATAAATCGCATAATTATCGTGGTTAATGTTTACTGTTAGCTTGGGTATGTTGCTAGGGACGTGTTGTTTTGTTGACTTACGGCTTGACTGACTACGAATTAGCAGGCTCTCAATATCTATAGGAATAAAGAGGTACGTTTTAAGAATTTAGACAGGTCTCCTCAATAAGCTTTGAGCTCAATTTTCAAATCGAGAATAAGTAGACATCTCTTAGGTAAGCATGCTCCATCCTAGACCACATCGGCACTTACCATCAGGTGAGATTGTGGTCAAATGCTTTCCTTTATCCAATAAAAATAAAACCTTCGCTTATATCGCGGTGAACATGTTTGCCGTTTTCTCGAAGATGGCTAGACTCTATTTGAATAAGTCTAAATATACCTATATAGATAATTGGGTATACAGTTGGTTCCATTCTCATCAGATCAAGATATAATATGATGGGAATCTGGACTAATAGAGGGTAGGTATTCTACAAAGTATATAGGCACACACCTAATGACTGAAGTGATTTGAGTAGATGTTTTAAAGCAATCGTGCATTATCTCGTGAAGCAACATTTAGTGAAGTGAAACTGCGGATGAAGACCGTACAACGCTTTTTAAATTGTTTTGTTTTGGTTCTTTTTTTTTAAATATATTAATGACGGGTCACTCACGTGTTTTAAGTCGAAAACGCTCGACATGTTTGACCCGACACGTGAGTAAACACGTGAGTGACCCGTCATTAATATATTTAATATGTCTATGTCTCACGGAAGTTTTGTTGTTCTTTTTTTTTGTTAAAAATATGATGAGAGTTATGATTGGTAGTCGAGTGGCAAGACTTGCGACGTCCCAATCTGGGGTTGTGGGTTCCAGTTCAGCTGTAATTCTTGCCTCTTTACCTACTTTATAACTCCATCAAAAAAAAAAACAGACATCATACAAACAGGTTTTAATAATTCACGAGCAATCAAAACTACGAATACTTAATTATCTCTGACCTGTCTCTGACATGTCGCACTACCCGAACTTAACTTCAATATAAACTTTAACATGTATTAAATAAAGTTTATAATCGAGTAGATTTGTCTTGATAGTTACAATTTGGTCCGCAAGCGGCACCCCTTTGCAATTTAATCAGGTTTTTGGGTTAATGTGACTTGATATTGGCCGACCTTGCACTGAAGGCTTGCACCTTATCGTTGTTTTTATTATGTCATGTCCCGCTTGGTACGCATTGCGCATGTTGATAGTGAACTCATGTGGACCTATTTTAGTTATTTCAGATCCAAATACCTACTCTATGTTTAACAAAAAGTGTGTTATACCTTCAAACGGCTTCAGTTTAATCTGGTCCCTGTTTTACAAAGCTGACAATTGTCACCTGACATTGACAATGCATCGTACATTGCTGGTTCAACAAGTAAACATGACGCTATGTACCTACCGTCGTTATACTTACCGACCTAGAAATGTACAGCCGGGCTAGCACATGATTGGTGCGAGAGTATCTCGCCGCGACATAGACTACCCGTCCCCCTTTGACTCATACAGTTAGTAAAAGATGGGTAGTCTATCTCGCGGCGAGATACTGTCGCGCCAATCATGTGCTCGGCCTACAGGTGTTCGATGTAGTCTGGTTTTCGAAACAAATAAATACGAGTTGATTTTCAGCATTTTGCACCAACTTTCATCAAGAGAACTATACTTTATATAACTGACTGTACTTTTCTTTCCACAGGCAACTAACAATACTCATTGAGACAATTCTAGAAACCCCAAACACAATTAGATTGCGTTGTTTATCACAGAGTTCCTATGGCCACCTCTTGTCTCCATCATCAGATCAGCTCGATATTGCCACCCGACTTAAGTAATTTATATTTGAAAGTGGATCAAATATAACTTGCAAGATTTGACCCGTACAAACACATAGATACATTGCAAGTTAATAAAAGCTTGTAACTCACAAGCTAACGTTTTGTCCCGATTAATATTTTCTTGATAGATATGCACGATGCAGATCATCTACCAGCCGAAAGACGGCCACGCCCAAGACGGTTATTTGCTCAAAAAACGGTACTAACGGTACCCTCCTACCCTGCCCAGTATACGTACGGATATAATGGTTTTTAGGGTTCCGTACCCAAAGGGTAAAAACGGGACCCTAAGACTCCGCTGTCCGTCAGTCCGTCTGTCTGTCACCAGGCTGTATCTCATGAACCGTGATAGCTAGACAGTTGAATTTTTCACAGATGATGTATTTCTGTTGCCGCTATAACAACAAATACTAAAAAGTACGGAATCCTCGGTGCGCGAGTCCGACTCGCACTTGGCCGGTTCAGTGTCTGTCTCTTTCAATCGCGTGGTGTTAAAAAGAGACATTTTATCACGTGCCATAATTTCCTATAATACAAAATGTATCTAATGGTAGGATTAACACAATTTGACGTATTCGATAACGCGAAATGATTTACTCCGCTGGCCGCGATCCACTTGGCTCCTGCGATTTCGCGCTCCATAGGGCATTCCAATCTTCACTGCGTTGTCGTTAACACATTGAAAGAAGACATTTACCTGCCTGATCTAGTGCCAAGAAAATTCCTGTACATTATCATGTAACTGGTATTCTCTTATGCCCATACCGTCCGCTAATGTCCTTATTAACATCAGAATGCGTATTGGTCCGGCCGAGCAGGTTATTTGGTATGCTGGTAACATATTTATTATAATTTAGTGCCTGTTAGCAGTAATTCTGTGAATGAACGTAATTGCCTTCACTTGAGTTGAATTCGCTAGAATTAATTAATATGATGCATTTTTGAATCCATCCCAACATTATTATGCCGATGCCAAAGTACGAAAATACAGTAAAACCCGCCATCGGCAACGCCTTAGGTGGGAAAACGTATTACCTAACCGTGAAAAAAATATGAAAACAAGTGCAGGGACCCGTGTAAAATGGTGTACCTGCCTATTATGTGAGAAAACGTATTAAATGTGATCGACTAGTTTTATTGTATTTGTGATTGAGCTGCTTTAATACATTGCTTTAACAAAGGTAAATTATATACCTAACAAGAAGTCTCTGTATAGTAAATTAGCCATTGTAAGTTGCTTTCCATTTAAATTTATTGGAACCAATCTCATGATATTGAAAGAACCGAGTTTAAGAGAAGTATAATGTAAATACACGTCTAGTTTCATGAGATCGGAATGCTCTTGGCTATTTTCTCGCACGTCAAACAAATTATATATACCGTTATCCTATACCAAGACCAAGCCAAGGAGAAAATCAACGTAGTGACGTATCAGGAGCTCAAAACAGTGGCAGAAAGAAGAACGGAGTGGCGGTTACTCCACCGACAAGAGCCAGGCTCTTAAGAGTTATGATGATGATGATGTAATCCTATAAGCACTACAGGTAGAAGAATAGACGACTATTACTTATTGGAAAGCAATGGATGGAAATCTCGATTCAGGTGAAAGTATGTTGTTTTTCACATGCCATTCATAGTAGGTACTATAATTTTCCCCATTGCGGCGAAACACGGAAACTATTACGGCAATCGTTTATGTATGTAGATGATTTCTTATCTTCATTAAATTTGTATTCAGGTAGTGCGTTGTAACTATCTCACTGTACTTACACAGCTATTACATGAGTTATGTATTCTATCTTGTTTCGATTCGGGCAGTTTGGCGCGGCCTGTCGAAATCGGACCAAAATCAACTTGATTTTATTCCGTTGACGAGGGTACGACCCCTTTCCAAATCCCTCTCCATTTAGAAATCAGGATACGTCCAATATAAGTTTACTTACGCCAATTTAGTCGAAATATTTTTCACTGGCTCTCTTTAGCGGTCAATGGTGCCTTCAATTACTTAAATTGATGTGTGCACAGCACATAGATCCTGTCAAACGAGCGAGGGGCCCTTTGGTGCTTTAATTCAATCAACTGGTGCTCGGTACAAGTGCACGCTATAGCTTCGTGCTACTTATAAGCAAGATCTTTGTTTTGATGTAATGTGGCAAGCCACGGCAAATCTACAGGACCACACCACGACCAAAAGTCGGAATGATTTCAAGTGTAATTGGAAGTATTGAATTCAGAAATAGTATGTGATTGCGTAAATTATTTGCTTTTGTAATAGTATCTTCCAAGATTTAATCACCTACCGTAACTCCTGTATACAGCTTTTCGTAGTTTCCAGTCCGCTAACCTAACGTTTTGGTACATTCAAGCGGCCGCTATGAAGCTCGAGTGGTCACGTTTTTTAATTAGTAGTCTGCCTCTTTTGCTCTTATGAAATACTCATATACGCAATGGCTTCCCTTTAGCACCCTTTTATTATCTTTAAGAGTCAGTCGTCATTCTAAATTTGTGTATAGGACGCACTTCTGCGAGTTGAGGTAGGTAGGTATACGCCTAGCCATGACCATTGCACGCACCTTTATGTTCGTTTCAATATTCGCTCCGCAATGTTTAGTCCTACTTGTAAAGCCGTCAAAACAACCTCATTATAAGGAACGTACGTGCTTTCAATGGTCTAAAAAGGATAAAGCCACCTTTTGAATTCGGTCCAGACATTGTTAATACCGCGCACCTTTCCACTGCGCAACTATAGTTGAGTTAAAAACTCGGAGCAAGTAAAAAAGAGACAGGACGCCGCCCGCCGCAGGTAGGTGTGACGGAGAGCACACTACGTATTCGCGTGCAGCGAGTGTTTGACTCAACTATAATATTTTTATCACCAAGTTTATTTTACTTTCAAAGTTTCTTTGTGAGATCCACGGTGACCCGTGGGAAGACGGCACAATGGGCCATCATTAGAGCCATTAATTACCAATTGCTGAGCCATTGTGTGAAATGACATCTAAATTAACTGTTTTTGATCCCATTTTGCTGGTGTGGTGTAAACTTTCTTTGGTCGTGTAGCTTTAGAAGTTGAAGTAAAGTTATTGCCCATGAGAAACTAATCTAATCACCTAATTCTAATTCTCTTTTGGATGACAGCAGAACACCACCGCCACCGCTAGTGAACTTCGTTTCGTCAGTGGACAAATCGTAGATGTGCAAAGAACTAATTTTAATATATTTTTATAAGATAAAACATCACATCAAGATATAAAATATTCAAGAAACATAAACTAAATAATAATAACTAAGTAAACGAAATGTCATCATTTTAAATTTGCTCCACACTTTATAACGAAGTACACTCTAATAACTTTTAGTAGGTAAGTGCTCCACTACTTCGCGTCGTAAAATGTGAAAGAAAGTTTTTTACAGTAAGCAGTTTTGTTTTCAATTGGCACTTTAAATACTGTGAAGTTAGTTTCGAATACTTTCAAATAGCTATTGATTTCAAGGTCGGTCATCTCACGTAAAACAAAATAGGTTTCGCAGTTCAGTAGCGGAGCCTACTGTCGGCTATTACTTATCTTATCGACCGGGAAATGGACAGAATGTACAAGAAGAACAGTGTCAGGTGTCAATTTCCAACGTGGTGAAATTGGTGCCTGTTCTTTCTTCAACCTTTTTTGCCACATCGTCAGCCAACTTGCCGTATCCACTTCATAGCTAATTCACGAAGACTTGGCTCGTCCATTCCCACTACGTTATGTAGGTGCTGTAAATTTTAAAAGTCTGCACCCGACCGCGGGAGCAAAATTCGCACTTTCTCTGTGACCTGTTTTCAAGTAATTTTAAACACGAAGACAGTGAAAATACGAAGGAATTTTAACACTTACGCAATTTATGGGCCAAAAGTAATTTAACTGATTTAAAAATAGTACAATAACGCTACAAAAACAAACATGCCGCATTCTCTGAACAAACATTGCATTGTGTAAGAATAAAGTTATTCAATAGCAATAGATAATAGATACTTACATCATTTGCAATACCAATATGATGAGATTATCGGTAAACGGATAGTTTTTAATCATGTTTATGTCGAAACCGCAAACCGCAAGCGAAAAACTTTAACCTTACGAATACTTGAACCGCAGTTCAATTTAACTTGTTTACGACTTGAGAATTCCTTAGTAATAACAGTAATTTGGAAGTAATATTAGACAATAAGTTAGTAAATTACTGTGCCAATATCAGAAGCTTCTTTGGGCACTTTGAGCAAGCATACAAATTATTTAAATTACAGGTAATAAAATCACCCCACGTTCGAAGACTTCGAAGTAGACAAAACTAATTTAAACATATTTAGGTACCGATTAGATAACAATTATCTGAAATGTCTATCTCTTGGCCAGTTGATAATTTATTGGCATGTAAAATTAACGACTTCCTGTCTTGTGGTAGTTCGTAAAATATACAGATATTTGCCTGCCCGTATACCCTAGGCCTAGGTCATATGAAATAACGAATATTATGTTTTTTTTTTGTTTTTAGTTTCACCGGTCCCAATGTCTACCTGTAGCAATTTTTCTTCTTCCTGCTTTCCGATTAAGATTATTTTAATTGAGCTAAAATTTGACGTCATTCGCTACGTTAAAGGCTCGGCCAAACACAAGGCGCGATGCAGCGCCGCGGTCGCGCGGCGCGACCGCCGCCCATGCTAACAGATTAGCGACGTCAAACAGACTGCGTCCCGCCGGCATCGCACCCCGCTTCTGTCGCGCCCCGCGCGTCCACGCGGCGCGGACGCGGCGGCACGCTGGGTCACATCAGTCGGACGTGAATGAGAAACCCTCCGCGCGCGCATGCTGCTGTATCGGGCGCTAGTCACGCCCGCATCGCGCCGCGTTCGCGCCCGCGATGAGGGCGTGTTGAGGGCGCGATCCGCGCGCGACCCGTTTGAACAGGCATCACGCGGCGCTGCGTCGCGCCTTATGTTTGGCCTAGCCTTTAAGGAACATAAGGCGTGCATTAATTAAGATCAATAATACAAAGTATTTTTTATCAATATATAAACAACGGAACGAAGCATCATCAATCGGCTTGTTTTGTGTTGGAAATACTGATTTAGTTTTTGATACTACGTTGGTCTGAGGTATCACACGCACCATAACTTTGCAGTACTGAAGTTACGTAAAGTTTGTAATGATAAAGACCCTGTCTCTGCCACGGAACGGATGTTAAACAAAACGGATTGGATAATTACCTATATAAGGTTAGGCATCTTAATTGGGTTGCCATGTTTATGGATACGAGACGCCGAGCTTAATTTAGGTTTACGAAGCGCTCAGGTGTAATTAAACTTCGTAGGAAATGTTGACATTATTTAAGATTAAACTTATCCAATGTGTTATGGGATTCTTTTAGTTATGTTTTTGTTTTATTATTGTCAATCATACTTGCCGTATTCAACGCCCAGGTTGCGCGCAAAGTGGAGAAAGGAAAGCGGACCCAGGCAAGGAAGGCAGGAAGGAAGGCAGTAAGGCCTTTGCCGAAGAAGAAGAAGAAGATACTTGCCGTATTACATGCAACCTATGAGACATGTGATATACAAATTCAAACATTACAACCGGCGTGTGTACGCAGAGAGCTGGAGCCGTGCTCCATATAGCATCTGATGTGTTTTGGCCATTATACGCTCTAACACTCTCTGTGCAATCTGTGCAATTTTTTCTCATGGCACTAAAGGTGAACATATCCTTACAACCAGTGGACGAACATCTAACATTTAAACAGCAACTTAAGTTTTTACATTTAATTCAAACACTTTTAAGACGTTACGTTCTTTTTTTATATTCACAGCTCATATGCGAACAGTCGCAGCTTAATAGCAATTGATAAATAAATGAGGAGTAAAGCCCATCGCAGACGGAGCGATAATATATATTAACTAGCGTCCCGCCCCGGCTTCGCACGGGTGCAATGCTGATGTATTATACATATAAACCTTCCTCTTGAATCACTCTATCAAAAAAAACCGCATCAAAATCCGTTGCGTAGTTTTAAAAATCTAAGCATACATAGGGACAGACATCAATCCAGACAGCAGGAAGCGACTTTGTTTTATACTATGTAGTGATATATCGTAAGATTCATACCTGTTAGTATGCCCCGCGTGCCCGTACTCCTGCTCAGAATCTGACCTGAGGAACGCGACGGTCAGGGCTGTCAGCACCGCTGCTTTCTGGGCATCCACTGTTTGAAGGAACCTCGACACGAAAGAAGAAGAAGAATCGTAAGATACCGAAATATATCTTATACCTAGTATTACTAAGCACCACACACGACAACGATACCAAAATACATATCGCCGTCTGTCTACCATCTTAATCATTTATGAGAGAGACGAAATATACCAAAATATATCGTAATATTCGGTATATTACGATATATTTTGGTATATTATCGCTCCGTCTGTGACAGGCTGAAAAGCCGCAAACGTGAGTTTACTCCATTCTGGCTACTGTGTAAATACCCTGCTATAGAAAGCGTGTACGATCCGATCGGCAATTAAAGGCACACGTCGAGATGTTCTTGCCCGCTATTGTTCCATCGGTTAATTACGGGCGAAAGTGTAGCGCGAAAGTGCATTGTTAGGGTTTTTAGTATCGACGACATAAGGAGAACGACCCCTCATCTAGTAATACATAATTCTTGAAACTATGCGAATCTTTAGTTTTTACCTTCGATGGTATGGCAAATGGCAACCCTATATTCTTCATATGCATTTAGAGTGAGATACTGTTTGTTTGTTTACATTGAAATTAATTAATCCACAGCTATTGTTTTTATAAAATTTCTATTACCACCTACGTGACGGGAGAGCGGTATCTCTTGACACAAGTGTTTTTACGCTTAAAAAGAGGCACCAGCCCAGTTATAATAAAATTTTGTACTAACTCAATAAACATGTTATTTTAATGACTTATTGAGTAGCTGAAATACTTATCGCTTCCTCCTAATCTTAGTTATTTTTAGGTCATTTAATGAGCCCGGAGGCCAGTTTTGGAAACCTAATCTCAAGAATTAGCGCAGCCTGGTTTTAAAGCGATATCCAAATAACCTTTTATTCAGAGAAGAGACGCACTAGGCCTGATTAGGGTTAGTACGCTTTCCTTACGATCGAAAAGCGACTGATAAAGCGAACAGTTCAAACTTCAAACGCGCGACGTTTTGGAAAACGCCTCACCGTGCACCGGTAGCCAACGCATTATACGCTTTAGATAGCCATCTTCTCATAAGAAATATAGTGCTATTTTTATTTCAACAACAAGATAAGTTTAGCCCACGAACGACGTGTATATTTTAGTACATACACCTACACAATAATAACCGCACAAATTCAGACTGCTACTGCAATGTCTGCAATTCGTTGTATTTGGCAAGCGACTGATACTGATAGCGGTACGTCGTGTATCAAAACAATGTGAACTGATGCAATTTATTTATCAAAAGTCTGTCTGTATATTTAAATGTTGCTAAATCCGTAAATATAAACTTCAAATTCGGTTAATAATACGTTTAAAGTTTAGACAGACAATATACGAGTAGAGTACCTACACATTTTTACGTGTGACAGAAATAAATGCTCTGTAAACGCTTTGTTTAGAATCTCATACTACCATTTGTACTTTCTAGTACTGAAACTGATTAAATTTTTTGTATTGACATTGTTTTTTTTACTATTGTGACATTTTTGGCGTTTTTTAATTTATTTCTATTTGGATTGATTTGGTTTGTTAACTACTAATTTTAATTGTAATTTTATTTTATATTCTGATGTTCAATTCAAATTCTTATTATTGTTACAAAAAAACGACCATTATACGATGAGTAGTACAAGCTGAAATGTATGTATATTTTAACTGTGTGAAAATTGTATACATGAGATAAATAAACTAAACTCATACAAAGTGGCCCATTTAAATGTCTCGTGAGTATATCATACAATAATAAACACAAATTCTAAATGAAGCTTCCTCTTTTTAAATGTCCACATGCGTAAAGCTTAATTCCAATCAGTGAACAAGCCAGCTTTCTAATTAAGAAGACGGTTTCGTTTTCCCACAATTAGTAAATAAACAAGTCGTTTTGTTTATCTCTCGTATGGCGCCGTTAATTTTATCTAATCCATGAAAGTCGCGTTTTGGTGATCCATGTGTTTAGGGAAAATCTCTAGACTCAAATAGGGTGTTACCATTACCACACCATCGATCGATTTGTTTAGGTAGAAACTATCGATTGACGTCGACTGTTCCATGATGCCATCGATCGATTGGTGTGGTAACACCCATAAAGGGAAGAGGGCTCTTAGGGTACTTGGCTAAATCCATAAGTGAGACTTAGACTAGCAAGTACTTGCATGCAATTTACGTTACATTGCCGTCTACTAGGGTAAACTGCATTCAGAAGTTTGATAATATACCGCAATGTAATGAAAATCGCACGCAAGTACTTGCTTAGTCTAAACCTTGCTTATCTTTACCTAGTTGTCGTTGCCAAAAATAGCAAAGACGATGTTAGTAATAAAAATTTAACCACAAGTCCAGCAGTTGTAACAAGAGCTTAAACTCCCTACTGCCGCTCAATTCAAAAATAACTCTTAGCGACCGATCTACCGAGTTTGAGATTTGTATGACTAACCGATAGAGGTGAAAAAATACGTTGCTTGTGTGCAGTGCACTAAGTCACAGATTAATAAATAGTTACTACGTAACAGATACATCATTCCCATACAAAAGCGAAAATACCTACTCTATAATAGCCTACAAAATCTTAATAATAATACCTGCTGCTCAGGACGAGAAGAAATGTACCATAAGTATGCGCACAAAGAGTCGAGACTGCCTTGCTCGCCGTGCGAGCCACGTGCCAACGCGTCATCGTAAGAATGCGCTAGGGTTGTACTGTTACTTATGTTATTATTGTAATAAAACGAATGTTGCGAATCAACCATATTTTATATTAGTCAATCAAATATTTAAAAACAACACTCATAATACCTGACTCAAAAAACTCCTTAATTTACGATTTATCTACTTATGTTCAAAGAAATAAATAGTGACAAAATTCATAAAGATAGATTTAAAATACTACTCACCTTTCTTCGTCTCTCGGAAATGAAAAAACCGGCCAAGTGCGAGTCGGACTCGCCCACCGAGGGTTCCGTACTTTTTAGTATTTGTTGTTATAGCGGCAACAGAAATACATCATCTGTGAAAATTTCAACTGTCTAGCTATCACGGTTCATGAGATACAGCCTGGTGACAGACGGACAGCGGCAGCGGAGTCTTAGTAATAGCATAGAGTAACTTATACTAGAGCGGTATTGTCATAGTAAATTTTGTAACCCCAGTAAATTCACTGCCATCTGTCGACACACTTTAAAACTAAAAATGAAGATTTATAAAAATACGATAGAATGTATTTAAATATAGATAAATGATATTTTTTATTTGCATTAATTATTTTTATTATTTTGACCCATGTTCTTTCACTGATATGCGTTAAAATTGTTAAATAACAACAAACGAAACCGTCAACGCCATCTATACGACTGTAGGCCAAAACTAGTAGCGCCCTCTGAACGAGAATCAAATTTTCTTGATTTTCGAGGCACGTTTTTTCCTTAGACTGTATCCATCTATTACGGAGTTATATCTATCTTTGGTAATAGGGTGCCGTTTTTACCCTTTGGGTAAGGAACCCTAAAAAAACGACAAATTTTCTTTTGTTTTTTGACTTTTACACCCATCTACTGCACAATAATTACGTGGTTTCGGCATTTCGAAGCGTAAGCGCGGGAAACGTGTGGTGCGAGCGCTCAGGCGGGCGTTCGGCGGCCCTCTGTCGATTATATCGTCGACGATACGCCGAGCGGTAGGCATATAGCGCGTGGCTTTGAGCGAGTGAAGGAGGCCTGACTAAGTGACTATTTTTTCAGCGACAAACGCTTTTAATTCTAACTGCCTGTAAAATGGCCTTCCATTCCATTGTATTCAGAATTTTAATTTCGACAAATCAAAATTGCATTTGTCTTGGCAAGTTTTACTAGACATATTGACCGGGATATAGACCGTGATTACCATTTGTATTGTTCAAAAGGTAATCACGGTCTATATCCCGGTCAATATAAGTCTAGTGAAACTAACCGTGAATCATTCAAAACTGTTATTGGCAAGTTTTGTTTTGTGGACGACTAAAGGTTTTTACAACGCGCACCTATGCAAGTCGACTAAATAATTGAATAAAGCATACCACATTCAGCTTAATTTACATAAACGTCATATCAGTGACACAATGATAAATGGTTAAAAGTTAATCCAGTTAGAAGCAAATAATGTAATAAATATTAATAACCATGTTATTAACCGCTTTTAATTATTACAAACTAGCCGACTCATATTCGCAAATCACGCCGCATCACCAAAACTTTCTCACACAGCAAACGCTTTCTTCCAGTTTGATATTTTCTATTAATTTCACCCAGTTGTATAACTGATGTAGTAATGTCCAATCATCTTGGTACAGCACCATTGACCAATAATAGTCCTTATCTCCTTGCAGTAAGATTTATGAATTTTCAATTAACTCTTGTGGAAATAGTACATATCCAATACATATCGAGTGGGTTCCATGTTCGCGTTCGCTCGACGAACCAGCATCCAAGCGCTCTTGGATTACGCATGGTTAAGAAATTCTATGTCATAATATACTGGTTCTTGTAAGATCAGATGGTTAGGTAACCAATGAGAATATACCGTTACTTCGGTTTTCACGCTTACCACCTTTTCATTTTAAAATTTCGAACGATGAGGTTTGCAATTTGTCTGGACCGATGTGGTTTTTTTTTCCATTTGAAAAGGTTTTACAGTTTGTCCGATGATAGGGCTCTGGTCAACTATTACTTATTCTGTGCTCTGGTGCAATCTAGGGAACTTTTCCATTATTATAGACACATCTATAGTGATTTTGGTATTTTTACAAGCTTTTATTTAACTTGCTCTGTTAGTAGGTAAGTTTGTTGGTTAGCTAGTTGGTGTGGGTCAAATCTTGGAAGTAAAATTTGACCCACTTCCCGATTTCCGATTGAGGTGAAATTTGGCATTATTATGAGACATGGAGCTGACCTGATGACCTGAGACAGGAGGTGGCCATGGGAACTCTGTGATAAAACATCGCAAACTAATTGTTTGGGGTTGTTAGAATTGACTCGATGAGTATTAGTTGCCTATGAAAAGAAAAGTACAGTCAGCGATAAAAGCTTGTACCAAATTTTTTTTTTTGCTAAAAACTTATTTATAGTTAGTAGTTGGTACCTGTCTCGTACATTTGACTTCTGAGGAAGGTAGACCATAAAAAGTGTTACGAAGTCAGTTCTTCCGTCTTCCCATTGAAAACATAACTGCCAAAATTTTAACGAACTTGCATAACAATTATCAACGTAGCAAACACCATCATATTACCATACACACTATTTTTCGTACAAGTATAGAAAGTATAGCAACACGACTGAAACTACCAAAGACAATAAAGCCTGCACTAAGCGCCGGCGCCGGGTCGTTGCCCCCGGGTTAAGGCACGGATTTCTTAAAGCAATCCGCTTATTAGGTATTCTATATCGTGTGTACATCGTGGGCGTGTTGTAACCACTCCATTTAAGGACTATGGACGTTGCTTATGAACTCGGTGCTTGGACGGTTTTGTTTTTTTTTTACTAGTGGTTTTGTTTTTGAATTGTGTATGAATTTTGCGGAGTCACTTGAGAATAGAGAAGTTAGGTATGGAGGATTTTTTGTTATGATGTGCAACGTGTTTTTTTATCTTGATTCCTAAGAGGATTGGGTGGATTGACCGATTTGGTTCTGTAAAAAATTGATATCCCAGGGATGGTACTTAAAGAGATTTAACTCACCATTTTATGATTTTGATGAGGATTCAAGGAGCTCAGTAGTAGATATTCAACAAAACTGATCACGATTTTCGCCATGGACGTAAGATGGGCAGAATCGGCGAAAAGCTACCATAAACACAGGTTTTAAACCATTTAATCGATGTGTTTACTGTAATAACTAACCGAAAACCGCAATAAAATCAGCAAAGGCGGCTTCCACAAGACCCCCAAATCAATTACACGCTTCTCAATAAGAATTCCCGGTTCCCCTCGTCTGTCTCTAATGTTCGGCCGCTGACCCCAGAGGGCCGAAGACATACCTCGTTGTGATAATTTATAACGCTTATAACTTAAAGCGTGTCTTATCCAATATTCAAGAATATACCTCGACAAATGTAGATTACACCTCGAACTGGATTTGAATTCTCTGGATTCCATTCAACTTGTCCGAGAAGTGTGTGTCTTTTTAGTTTTCACTTAAAGGCCTTCCGTTTTTTGAAAATGTATTGTTCTAACCTGAAGAAAATTATTTTGACCCCAAAGAGCCAACAACATACCTCGTTTTGATCATTTATAATATATCGCTTTTAAAGCGTCTTCATTTAGTCGTCCGTTTTTTGAAAGTCCATTGTCCGAACCAACATGGAGGCAAAATTTCTTGAAGAATCTTCTCTTTAAACTTGAATTTGCAAAAAACCTAAATCAATTTCACTTTCAACGCTAAGAAAGAATAAGAATTCTCGGTCCTCTTCGTCTGTGCCTAATGTTCGGCCGAAGTCACAACACCTCGTATTGTGATCATGTATAGCTCTTATAAAGCATCTGAGCCAATGTGCATAAATATTTATACCTTGACAAATTTAGATTAGGTACATCCACAGACCACGTAGGTACATCTCTAATTTCCTTTGCATTCCATTCAACTTGTTCGGGAAGACTTTTTACTCTTAACTTAAGTGTGTCTCGTGTTTCCGCTGCTGGACTGCTGGAAAATTTCTTGAAGGGACTTCTAGTGAGACTCGAATACCGGCTAAAACGAGAAATTATTCCAACAATATTCAAGACACTTCGTCTTAAGGTACACCGTGTGTTTCATTTCGGCTGTCGTTTTATTGGTATTTTTGATAACCAATTCCACTCTACTTCAACGCTTCTCAATACGAATTCTCAGCCCCTTCGTCTGTCCCTAACACGTCCCTAATAATGTTCGGCCGCTGACCCCAGAGGGCCGAACACACAACACCTCGTTGTGATAATTTATAGCGATCTTATAAAGCATTTCTCAAGTCAATATGCATAAATATTCATTTATTTATTACCTGAACAAATTTAGATTACGCCTCCAACTTTCCGATTTAAATTTTCTTTGCATTCCATCCTAACTTGTTCTGGGACTTAAGTATTTACTTGAAAGTTTCTCGTTTTTCCAATGCTGCAGTGCTGGAATATTCCTTGAAGAACATTCTTTTGAGACTGGAATACTGGTGAATCTTCTCGATTCTGTCATTAATTCAACAATACTCAAGACACGTCTTTAAATACAAATGGTTTAGGTACTTTAGGTACATTCGTGTCTTTGAATAGCTATTGTGTGTGTTGCTATTTTAGTGTGTGGTGACCAAGTTATTATTTTATTATTATGATTTAATTAAAAACAGCCTTTAATCGTATTTTCTTAAAATAAAGCCGTGTTTTTCATATTCAGACTCTAAATACTAAAAGCCCTTGCCACTTTTAACTCAGGTCAATGATAACTGTCGGAGATGTAAATAAGTAAGTCTTTGATGTCTGGATGGATTAGGCTATGAAGAATTAGTCCCCAAAGTACAACTTTGTTTAATAGTTAGAAATAGAAGCGTCTGCGATTCCAACGACACAATTTCAAATAAAAGTATTTCAATTTCGAAAAGACTGAGCGAATAAGTATGTAAATTAGCCAACCAGCTTAAAAGCGTTTAGTTGTACCTAAATTAATTGGATTCTGTAGGGTTTCAAATAGGTTAGAAGCCGTACTTATTGGAATTATAAGAGCTACTGAAGGTTAAGAACATCATGTCTAGACTTATAAACTTAGCGTAGCGTATATTCAATCTTGCAGAAACTTCCTTTGTTAAGACGGGTCTAACGCAAAAGTATAAATATAGAATTTTACAAGTTTTTATCAAGCGCGAATGCTATGAACAAAAAACCACAGGGAAACTAGAGTATATTTGCTTTGCAAGGGCAGACTTCAACCAAAACCTTAAAAGGTTAAAGTTGGCTTGTTAGAAGTCGCAAAAATAAGTACAAAAATTCTAAATTCTTTATGAAAACGTGTAGCTGGAGAGATTCTGGGTCAAACTGATTAGATTCATAGTTTGGCTGTTTGATTGTACCTAGTCATATTTTATTATATTGTGTAAACCAAAGATATAGAAGTAGCAAATAGATATAAGTAAAAATATTTGTACATGCACCGACTTCACGGTAGTATATGATAGAACTTGCATTAATTCTAATTTAAGATCACATTCATTCATCAAACACATTTTTTGCCGGACTTGTAGATAGTTTAACAAGATGTCATCTCAGTACCATTTATAACCTTGAAAAGTCACAATGTACTGCAATTGTAAGGAACAAATGAGAACCCACAAGTATTCTACCTCTATCTAACATGTTGGAGCCTGTCCATCGGAATCCACAGGTTCTATAAATACAGAAAGCACAGTTCCAGATAACTAGACCAGCATTTTATGTTACAAACTAGTTGTTAGCTTCTATTTTGCGGCGACGAGGTATTTTTAGCGCAGGTTACTGGGCAATCTAGCTTCTAAGTGCGAACGTGCTTTGCTGGTCTAAAATTACTTTACGTGTACTGAAATATATGCTCAGAAAGTTTTAAGGCGAATGCGAATGTGACGATATAGGAGATCGAATGAAAGAGTAATTAAAATTTGCAAGCCATTAAAATTTGTCTGCGTTCGTTTTGCAGTGTTTTATTTAAGCAAATACGAACATATTAAACATAATAAATAAATATTATAGGGACATTCTTACACAAATTGGCTAAGTCCCACGGTAAGCTCAAGAAGGCTTGTGTTGTGGGTACTCAGACAACGATATATATAATACTTATACAAACACTTAAATACATATAGAAAACATCCATGACTCAGGAACAAATATCTGTGTTCATCACACAAATAAATGCCCTTACCGGAATTCGAACCCAGGACCATCGGCTTCACAGGCAGGGTCACTACCCACTAGGCCAGACCGGTCGTCAAAATATATTGTATACTTAATGGGTCACTCGCGTATTTCAAGTCGAAAAACGCTTAAATAACGTTAATATGTCCGTGTCTCACGAAAGCTTTGTTATTAGTATGAGAATGTGAAAATTTTGCAATTCTATATCTATACCTGTGAAAAGTTGCACCTATTGCACATTCAATAAAATAGTATACGGCCATCTTAAATCCCGTCAACGCGCTTGCAAACCCTCTGGTGTTGCAGGTGTCCATGGGCGACGGTAATTGCTTACCATCAGGCGATTCGTCTGCTCGTTTGCCTCCCATACCATAAAAAAGTAATTCTCAAGAAAAATCGTTTTCAAATCAGTTCTTTTGCGATCTTGTCTGGATCGGAGCTTGACGATTGTTCATAAGAGGAAGTGTTTATATCTAGGACTTGGAACGTGGTAACACCGGTAACCATGCATTAACCTCACGGCCCTTTGACTGCACACGTAACGTAACACACGTAAGTCGTAAGCGACGCAAGCGCAGGTCGGCGGGCGACATTCCGCCGGCGAAAAGCGAGAGTCAAGCGTTCAAGGTCTAGATGATAAGCTGTGGAAGAGCCTTTGAGGCCTACTCATAAGATTACATTTTGAATTTTAAATTTCAAATGGTAGGTATTTGATAAGTTCTATTAATAAAGTACCCAAAGTTAAAGTTGATTACATTTTTGAAACTACTATGTAAACATAGAACTTTGTATAATAACCATGCCCAGAATAAGATTATATTAATGCTAAAATCCAGTGCCTTTGCAAAAGACTGTCTGTTCTGTCCGCTAACACATTTAGTATTCTTTCGGGACCACCGCCCTTGACTTGCTGCTAATCGCTACTATCTTTTTTTCGTACTAGGTATATTATTATTATTGATTATTATAGTATAGAAGTCATTTATTGCATAAAACACCATATGGTGTTTCGTGTTCATGTGATCGAAGCCTGGCTCGTACTAAATAGTGTTAAAAAGGCTATCTGTGGGATGGTAATAGGTGGCATAAAACGGACGCTCCAATGCCAAACGACATTCTCTGCCAGCCAAAATACTAATTTAATGTAAAATATATGCTACCTATTTTATCATCCCAAAAATGGGCGATGCGACAAGTTCGTAGCGACGTCCGCGACGATGCGGTGACAAAACAATTTATATTAATTACAATGTAAATCTTCGAACATAATAAGATAAAATTAAGTTTCCTGTGGTATGCGACAGAGAAAAACGATTTACAGTAACTACTTATTTAAGCCTTTGTGATGGCTTTGTTATTAATGTCCAATACAATGTTGTGGATGTTAAAATAGTAATTATACGCACGCGCGAGACATTGAATAATATAGCATGAGCATGGAGAAAAATGCAAAAAAGATAAATTAACCGCACGGTGTCGAGGATTTTCAATAATGTTGTTTGTAGGCACTAATCTGATTAACTATAATGTCATGGACATATTAGTGTCTAGTCTACACCCTAATTAACATGAATTTGACTCGTAAATTTCAAAGTAATTGGCTTTATTACACCTCTGATGTTAATCTTTTATATTTGATTTGTGTGGTGGTCGAAAATCGTAGATTCAAATCAATGTTGTGCTGTACAGAACACAAAAAATAGTTCTCGAATAAAATGCAAAATCTAAGATGACAGAAAATTTGGTCAAGATCTTTATTATTCACAGACAAGAGGTTAATCTACGTTTTAAAAGAGACTTGTTAAGAAATAACTGTAGACTATAAATTTATCAAAAATACAGTTTTCAACACCTTGCGATCACCATCGCTTAATTGGGATGATCTCCGTGACAAATTGTTTTGTTTCGCGTCGTTTAGTTTGTCTTTCGTGCCAGTCGCAATCAAAGTGAGTTTTAAATACCGTCTTTAAAATTAGCATTACAACATTTCTTAGATATCACTGTTTCATTAACGATAACGCCTTTATCTTCAGCTTCTCGGAATGCAAAACCATAACGTCTACGTCATTTGATTTCGTCCCTTTTCGATATCCAAATACATCTTCGCTTTTACATGTCTGTAATATAAGAAAGGGGAATACAATTTAAGTCCTAACATACTTCCTTGAGCGATCCCAATTTTAATTCTACGCTCATGATTTCAATTTCAACACTATGACCTCCTTGTTTATATAACTTAACGCACGATGCGCAAACAGTACATGTTTTATTACCTGGACCCATTTACAGTGCAATGTTATCCAAAATCTCAAAACTATAATGACGCATTCAATTACAACGTTCGTAATTTGAATGTGGCTTACGCAACAGTTCACAACAGTGCTTCTGATACTGTTAAACACATAACACAAGAATTGAGTCAACCCGAAAATTCTTTCGCACGTCTTCCGTATGAATTGAGTGATGCACGAATTCTCGCGGCCCCGGGTCATGTAATCGTAATTAATGTATGTAAAATCTTGAGAATCTTCTATGTTGAAATTGAGGTGTAATCAGGACGGATTTATTGAGGTTTCGCATTTGGTTTTTAAGTCTTGAATGAAGACACGGGTCGGCAAATATAGTGTGAGCTTGTCGAAGGCTAAGGTGGATTTGAACATGGCTGTTGATAGTAGATGGATGAGAGTTGCGAATTTTACTTAGTATGATTAATTCAAGGTTTATCTCAAAGGCTGTGCCTGTGCCGTTTTATCAATTAAACTAAACATATACACAGGTACTCGTAAGAATGTATAAGAACTCAAAAATTGGAAATTAAACCTGGGCATAAGGCGTCGTAGTTATGAGTAAAACATATTAAAAATACCTATGTAACAGCAATCTAACTAAAGAAAGTAAACTAAAAGCGGAAACATTTTTGTTGTAACTTTAAACGAGTAAACTTCGATTTCGACAATACTCTCTCCGACGTAACTCTTACCACGTGATTATTCCGTGATAACAGTCTCAAAATGGGTTACATACTGCACTGTTAACTGACAACTTTTAAACCATATTACCAACACACAAGGTTCATCGATGGTCAATCTAGAGTACAATTAGTACAATCGCCATCAGATATATCGGAGCGGCCAAGGTGCTCACAAATATCTGAACACGCCTTTATTGTTATGGCTCTGCGGCTGCTCCGATATATCTGATGGAGACTACAATTACTTTCAGCCGGTTCTGCGTTATGGGTGTTAGATGCGTTTATGACGCAACCACCATGGGAATAGTTGGATACACTTTCGAACGTATTAATACACCTTTTCCCTTAAGAGCCACCGATTAAAGACTTTGCATAACCATCAATGATGTTTATATGATTATAATCTATATAAATATACACGTTTATTATAGTGTTTATAGACTTGCTTTGAAATTTAATTTAAATATACCTATATATATGGGTTTGTTTAATACTATAGATTAATCGAATTTAAACTATCGTGAGACATATTAACTTAACTAACTTAGCGGATTCACTCACGTATTTTTAGTCACTCGCGCGACATGTTTCGGGGAGCCTGGGTCTCCATACTATAGATTAGTCTGACAATTCTGACAGTAATCTTATTTCGCGATGTTTCGTCTTCCATTCGTTCTTGTTATATACACGTGAGAAACAGACTTCGCTATTCATGTACCGGTATGTAGGTATCCTGCCCTACAAACATTACTCACAGTACATACCTATCGTATTTTATTGCTAGTTAAAACCGAATTATGGTGTTTAATTTCTATAATAATTTCTATTATAACTTTGCACGCTCCTTAGCTTCTAAATAAATAACGGTAAGGTAACGATACAAAATTAATTTGAAATATAATACACTTTTACATAATAATATACAGCAACAGGAAAACCGCGAGGAATAATAATTAATTAATGCCTACAATTAATAAAATGTAACCGAATAAATATTGATAAAATGCGTGAGTTCATGACTTTCAAACATCACTATTATAAAATGTAGAAAAAGGTGGGAAAATTTAAAAATTGTTGGCGCGAAAGCAACTCCCATATAGAAAATTTGAATTTCGCGCCTTATTCTACTGACAAAGAGGGTTTTGCCAGAGTATAATTAATAAGTTATGTATGATTTAAAAGTAAATTACATAAACTCCACTATCTCGTACGCTTACAGTAAGCGTAACTGGTGATAGAATATGATCTGAATGAACTTTTGCCAGTATGACTCACAGGCTATCTTTATTCAAGTATACGTGTCAAATCCTATGAATCACACTATCAAGATGCGTGTCACGCATATATATCTCGCTCGATTATAAAATTGCAAATGTAACCTTATCGTGTGCAAAATAAAGTACAAAATGGTCAACTAAAGTATAAAAAAGATACGAGTATTTGAACTTTAGGCAGACCGAATTACATCTTACGGAATAATGTTTATATGTAATTGTGAAGTAAACTTTCGTCGTTATACGGAATATACAGTTACATCAGCAACAAGGTCGTTCTAAAACTTAGACTACATCACATGGACTCCGCATTACGATTATTACGAAGCAACTCGTGGCCGTGAGCCTACAGCGAAACACGAAAATCTAAATTTCGTTATCTGACCCTCTATCGCTGTTGCATATTGTGTTGACGACCGGTCTGGCCTAGTGGGTAGTGATCCTACCTGTGAAGCCGATGGTCCTGGGTTCGAATCCCGGTAAGGGCATTTATTTGTGTGATGAGCACAGATATTTGTTCCTGAGTCATGGGTGTTTTCTATGTATTTAAGTATTTATATATTATATATATCGTTGTCTGAGTACCCATAACACAAGCCTCCTTGGGCTTACCGTGGGACTTAGTCAATCTGTGTAAGAATGTCCTATAATATTTATTTATTTAATTTATTTATTTATTTATTTTCGAGCGATAGAGAGGCATATAACGAAATTTCGAATTTTGTGGGTTGTGGTAGGCTTTCTAACTACGCTGTATTTTAAAAATAAACAAAAGATTGTTTGCGTAGTCAGCCACAACACTCAGTTGCAACCTACGTACACCATTTGATACCACAATAGGCCTCGTTTAATCCTAGATTATCATACTCTTGGAACTAAAATTTTGTTACTATGTATGTATTTGTAATTTGCTTGCAACTTGTGACACAAGCGTAAATCTAGACGATGATTTACGTGATATGTATATAGATAATAAATATTTATTAGTCATGAATCTAATGCGTAAGTGATCTGTGTCGGAGACTCATCCGAATTGTAAATCCACGAAAGCGGCATAAGTCGCGTGCCCGGAAACGTAGAAAGTGTAAGTTGCCATAAAATTAACAGCCCGTTGCTCTACCATAACAGAAATGCTAATTGAAATCGCCAATTACTTCGTAAGCGACTTTCTAGAACCACCATATGTTATTGTTCGGACCCACGCTCTTTTAGATGGTCTTTATGTTGCATGCAAGTTGCGGAAAGTTTCCAAAAAGTTGGAAAAGTTCTCGGAAGTTTCAGGTATATTTTCCAGAAAAAAAGAAACTTTCATTTTGGTAAAGTAAAATATTGATTTCTACGAGTAGATGTTGAAAAATTTCCAAGTGGAAATGTCGCAATTTTGAAAACTTTCCCACTTCACATCCGTACGGTACGTGGTGTTTTTTCAACCCTAAGGCAAATATTGCGAGGTGATTAGAATTAGATAGTCTTCACGTTGCATGCAAGTTGCGGAAAATTTCCAAAAAGTTGGAAAAGTTCTCGGAAGTTTTAGGTAAATTTCCCATCAAAAAACGGAAACTTTTATTTTGGAAAAGGAACATTTCGATTTCTATACACAAGGAAAATATGAGTAGATCAGTAGATGTTGAAATTTTTCCAAGTGGAAATATCGTAATTTTGGAAACTTTCCCAATGCACATCCGTACGGTGCGTGGTGTTTTTTCAACCCTTAGCCAAATATTGCGAGGTGAATGTTAAAGGTCATATTGAGCAAATTGTACTATGGGACCAACCTCAAAATCGTGAGAAAATATTTGGCTCTCATAGAAAACATCTACATCTGATCAGCCAAAATGTATGAAACAGCTATTTTGATTTCTCGACTTCAGGTTAGTCCCATCCGAAAGTTGTTGCAAAAAATTTAAGAAATTACCCCGTACCCATACGAGTATAGCAATGTTAATAACCGCGTTAGCGTGGCAAATGGGGTGGAGGAGAATGGCCGATTGGTTTTCTTCTGTACGCGACACATGTTTATTGATCTCAAACGTTCCTTTGCTTCTTATACTTGACTTTCATTTCAATTTATACCTAATTTTTATGGCAATTTTGAACCATAATCTGTCAATAATTTTCTTACGAATTATCTATAACGTGGTACGCATTGTAATTTTCATATACTGTAAATTAAAATGTGATTAACTTTCTTTCCGTACGAGGTAATCACACCACGGCATAGTACAATGCGATGCTTCACTGGTTAATGCTGCTACATCCAAATCTATATTTAAAAAAAAAATATTTTTTGCCCTAATAACCAATTACACAACTTTACTTTCAATAAAGTAATCTTTTGCAAGCGCACATTGAATCATTGATTTGTAAATTGTATAGAATTTAATACAAGTAAACGAGTGCAAGTGTAAAAACACTAAAAACGCAACTCGTTCTAGTCGGCCGCCCGCGATGCCCCACTTGTGCGAGGAACTACTAAGGACCAGATAAGAAGAAGAATGTTGCTTTAGAAATTTAATTAAGACCTGAAGATGCTACCACAGAATAACTTAAATGACGACATGAACCGTATAACTATAATTAATCAAACAAGTAATATCTCTGATTTAGCCAGACGGTACTGCAGGGACTACTAAGGACAAGATAAGAGGATTTGTTTTCGAAATTTAATTAAGACATTTAAGACCTGAAGATGCTACCACTGAAAAACTTACTTGACTATGTGAACAGGAGACTAAGTTAATTAGAATTATAATCGACCCAAACAAGCATACATCTCTATTTAAACCAGACAATACTGTAAAAACTATCTTAGCACCAGGTAAGAGGAATGTTTCTTTATTAGAAATTTAACTAATACAATAATTAATACCTAAAGAAGGTACCACAAAATAACTTACTTGACCATGTGATCTGAAAATTAAGGTAATTATAATTATAATTAACCCAAGCAAGCATACAAATCTTTGTCTACACTAGACCTTACATCAAATGAATAATAAGCCAATGAAACTACTCAAAGCATCTTTACCATTAAGCCTATAAAAACAAGATAATAGCGCCAATTGCAAACAAATTGTTACGGATAATCTCCTGTCAAGATGTCACATTAAACGTACCACATTACAAAAAGCCGACCATTGCCGAACTCCAAATAAAAACCCGAACGAACGAAGCCAGTGGTCGTGACATCTTCGAATTGAACGGCAACACCGGTTCATAAAAAACCCGTCGTTTCCGGTGCGTCGCGTGCGCATCGTATGTTCCAACTCAATGGAATAACGGAACAAGTACACGAATGTTCTAAAGACTTATTACCTTTTTGATGTCAGCCTGTTACAAGACGCTTGCGCAACGGTGCTCGGAAATGCACTGCAAGACGGGAACTCGCCGTGTAAATGTTCAACCGTTTTCGTCAATACGCCGTGTCATCAGACATGCGAACTATTAACTGCTATTACAGTTTCACACACGCAACTATTTTGTGATTTTATGTATCTGGTTCAATATTTAAACATGTCATTAACTTCATTATCCATTTTTAAAAAATGTGTGTATAGGTAATGTGGGCCAAAATAGCCACTGCACTCGCCGTGTAAACGTTCAACCGTTTTCGTCAATAAGCCGTGTCATCAGACATGCGAACTATTAACTGCTATTACAGTCTCACACACGCAACTATTTTGTGATTTTATGTATCTGGTTCAATATTTAAACATGTCATTAACTTCATTATCCATTTAAAAAAATGTGTGTAATGTGGGCCAAAATAGCCACTAGTATAGCTGATGGCATCCCCAGATTCCCCAGTGTAGTCGTGGCAGAGGCAGACCGAGAAAGAGATGGCGGGACGACTTAGATGCGTTCCAGCCAGCGGAAAAACCGTTGTTACGAAAATACCATAAGTACGTTTACGTATAACTCAGGGGAAAATCTTTGGGACATACGGTGAAATTGCGCTTATATTGTACAATTTGTACAGAATAGGAAGCTATCCAACAAATTTTATCGAAATCCGACGAAAAAAAATTCGACAAAATAAAAATCGGCCCACTTACGATAAAAAGTATGCAATGCATTAAAATTGCAGTTTCATAAGATCGTGAAAGATACGTCTTTTGTAATATGTTGCGTAATATCGAGTCGTAAATGATCCGGTTGGGATAACTGTTTTACAGGTAACGTTTTTTCGATTTGTAAAAAAAACTCAAGCAGGTTTTACATGGAATCAAGTATTTATGTTACATTAATAGCCTGCTCGAGCTAAAATTAGCAATCCTTATCACTGACATTGACAGTACGTGTGTTCGCTGCGACATAAGACAATAGGTACAATTACAATGTAAGTGACCGCGTTTATAACAAAGTATTTCAAACAATGAATTTGCAAGACTTAATATATGAATTATGATATATGAAACATGTGTTTATAACTCAAACTCAATAACATAAGTTAAACACTTCAATATAAGTTATTGTGCAAATGTACAAAAATATTTAAGATCACCACGAAGTAATAGAAGTTTTTCTAATATTAAACTGTAATTCTAGGGTTGCCATATTAAAAATGGAATACTCTGACAAAAGTCCGAATATCAAATGTTATGTACAAATTAATTACTAAAAGCTTCGGTGATTAAAAGTATCAACAAACACTTAAAATAATGTCCGACTTTGAATTTTGGCACAACGCCTGCTGGTTAAGCTAATCATGTGGGGTAAAGTGAGTTAATTTGTAGCACTGACTGAATGTGGGTTAACATCAGACTGAAATAGATCGTCGTCTGCGCGAGAGCTTATTAGTGAACCAGATAGATGTTGATCGGATTTCTATTCGGTGGCAAGTTGATTTATGAAATCTTAAATAAGATCGACGAATTAAACATGATTAAGTAATGTTTGGAAATAATATTGGCGAATGATTTTGACTGAACTAGATCATAATCATTATCATTATTATGTCATCGGAGAGATGTTCATTGTTCACTGAAGCGCGAAAGCCGTTAAGAATACTGACAATTGATTTTATACTGTCGTGAGTCATACTAACATTAAATTAATTTTATAGTTTAGATCACGTATTCTTAGTCACTCGCGCGACATTTTTCGGAGAGCCGAAGTCTTCATTTTCAAGCACTTAAGAGTGCTGAGGATTTTATTTAAATTTCTAAAATATTTATTACATATGACTCTTGACTACCTTGTCCGCCTTCCAACGCCGTGTCTGCAATGTGCTCTTTACTAACATACTATTTTATTTTTATTACCTTCAATAGTTTCTTATCTATCACCGTCATAATCACGCATTTAATTGACTTCCTTTGCTCTTGAGTGTTGACTTAACGTCGTATGTCCTCTAAAACTCGAAGCTAAATGGATCAAAGACGACCCTGAATGCGCCATCATTTCGTTCGATCCAGGCGCCTATTTCACCAACGTGACAATTGACAGTATTGACACCTGACACTGACAATTCCCCGTAAATTTTTGTGTCGGTTAAGTACACGTAACGACGGTACATTAGCGTCAATGTTTACTTATTGGACCCGCAATTTACGGTGGATTGTCAATGTCAGCTGACTGTCTCACTCGTACTGACATATTAGTGCGAGCGAGATGTATAGAAAGTAAATTACGTAGACGTTGGCGTATATGTCAGTGTTGACATTGTCAGTGACTCATGGTACGGGTACTGGTCTTGATCTAATTTGATAAACTAAGTTTAGTGATTCCAGTCTGGGGCTTGCGTATTATTTTATATAATTTGATACATATTTATTTACGATATCAGTTTATTATGATCCTTCAAGCGAGGCACAGAGGATCGACACAATACTTTGAGTCGGAGATGAAAATTTCCTGTTTTTTGACGGTAACGTTTTTTATTGTGTTAACAAGAAGAGCCTTGATATTTGGTACAGATAATGTTTCCGAAATCTCAACATTCTTCCGATTTTAACCATTTTTGCAAACAAAATAAAATGCGTTGTCGAAAAACAAAATTCTTATATACGAATACAAGTATGGCGTCGATCCACAATGCGAGGTTTTCCTTAGATAACTTTACCGGAATCATTATCTAATTATTTTACGATGTTTATCATTTCTCGCAATTTGCAAACGAGCGATATTGGCGTTCGTAGGTCAACGGTCTATTTGTAGTTGTGTCGAAACGTCCGTAGTTTGATGAACTTGCTTCCGCTGACACATATCGCATTTAATCGTACGGTCAGCACCACAAGTGTTATTGAAGCAAAATTAACTCAAGACGATCAAGTTTATAGTGAAGTTTGAATCAGATTTCATATTTGTATGTGGCAAATGTTAGTGAGTCGATATCCTGAGTATTGTTGATATTTCTTAAAATTTGACAAGAAGTCTAAATCAGATAGAAGTTTTTTGATACACAGTTGTTTGGACGAATCTTATTTTCTCTGATTAAGACTAATTTTCGTATAAAAAAACTGGTCCATTTCGCTTATAGTTTGTTTAGACCGTACTTCACGTGTCACTGTAGGCACTGCAGCGCTGCACTCAGCGGCCTCGGAATCAGGAAATTGACTTAATAACTCCGATACAGCGCTTCTAATAGCGTCATATCAAGCTATTAGGACGGAGCGACTTGCTCTCCACTTTCGTTACATTGCCGACTACTGTGGTACAGCCGAGTAAATCGATATATCTAATACCGCAATGTATCTACCGAAACTTGCATCATTTAACATCATCAAATCATCTAAAGTGGGTGTGGTACTTATACTTACTGCTTATTTGATAGTTGGCAGCTGAGCTGCCAAATATTATGAAGATGCCCCACGAAAGTTCATATTTTCACCACGTCATGCGTACGCGTCGGTCGTATTTTCCCCCCATCTCCAACTTCGCACATAGGCTAATAAATAAGACTCTACTCCATTTTAGACAACTCTACTGAAAATTAGGCCTGAAATCATTTATGACAGGACTGGCGCATTAAAAACTAATAGGACTCTATTGTTGTTAAAAAGAGTCTTCATGAGTCTTGTATGATATTCTAGCACCTCAATCTTTAGGTCAAAATGAAAAGTACCTGTACATTCGACCTACTTATATTTCAAATATTGTAAATAATATTTTTCTATAGGTATACGTATCTAATGCATTGTTTTCTTTATTTTCAGGTAAGGACACGAATAAACGTTGTAACTCACTTATATACAAGTATGTATAGTATAGTACCGTTAAAAAAATCGGATGTCCCATTCTTGAAGTTCGATTCGACACAAATGTATGTGGCCCAGGATTTTGTTTTTATGATTTCAGAATTGCTGCTATAGTAAAAGTTTATCATAGAAATTAGTACAATCGCGTAGATATATATTATCATATCACTTAAATAAAGTAACCCATTATATGCAATCCTAAGATCACCTAAGTCAAAACTGAAAATGTTAATTAGCCAATAACTTTCTTTAATCAAAAATTTGCCTCAGTCCAAAGCGTCTCAGATATTCTTGAGCGACTGGTAACGGATATTAAGTATTACAGGCAAATGTTTCTTGTCACTACGGATGCAAAGCTTGTTTCCTCAGAACACAGACAATTCTACTACATGATAGTCAAGTAAGGATTGACATTGTGCGCATAAAATTTATAAAAACCCAGGCCAGTGCCAAACAAATAAAGAACCAGTAAGTGTATGAAGGTGAATGAAACATCATCATCATCATCATGTCAGCCGATAGACGTCCACTGCTGGACATAGGCCTCCCCCAAGGCTCGCCACTCCGACCGATCCTGTGCCGCTCGCAACCACCGAATTCCCGCGACCTTCACCAGGTCGTCGCTCCATCTTGTTGGAGGCCTACCGGCAGTTCGTCTTCCGGTACGCGGACGCCACTCCAGAACCTTCCGGCCCCACCGGCCATTAGTTCTGCGAGCAATGTGCCCCGCCCACTGCCACTTAAGGTTTGCAATTCTGCGAGCTATGTCGGTGACCCTAGTTCTGCCTGAAACATGAATAAATGTATTTTCTTTCTTTCTTTCTTTCTTCTAAAAATAATGGAATTACTTACATAAAACAGGTATCTAACACAGCATCAAAAAGCACATTCATATTACGAACATAGTTACAATGGTCAATTATTTTCAAACATCAACAATAAGTAAACACTCAAACCTACATTTAAGCATTTGATACACTTAATTCAGAGTTCAGACCATCTGATGCTACAAATGAATATGACACAGATACGAAATTTTAGGAAATGAACATTATTAAAACATTGCATAACTCCGATGTAGGGGACTGGGCCGCATAATATTACAACCACGCAGGTTACGCAATGTAAACATTGAATAATATGAAGTGATGATAGTTTGATAAGCATTAGCATTATGCCTTAAGGTCTGAAACAGATCAGTGCGAATGATTATCTTATCTTAATGCGATTTTAAAAATCGTAACACCATATTGTACTAACGGTCTACACTGTTTAATTGATTCAAGCGTTACAACACTACTGCCAGTAGGTCAGTATCGACATCCCTTCCCTATTGTTTCCTTTTCCAACTGTCAGAACGGTTTGCACTTTTACTAATATCTCGTGATTCTCGTGATATTACCTATTTTGGAACAGTGTTATCTATATAATTTTAACCACATGTTATTTTGGGATCATAAAAAATTGTTCAAGTTTCAAGTTGTCTACCTCCCATATCTGTTAGAGCAGGTGTTTTCAGAGGGGGAACGTAAAATAGAGGGGACCTTCTATTTTCGCTATGGTCCTATAGTGCCAGGGCAGTTTTTTAAATCATAAATTACCATAAACAGTATAAGAAAGCAATAAAGCATACAATAAGGGCCTGATATACGTATTTAAGTACTTTTGTAAAGAAAAGAGAAACGCTACTTTTTGTACTACGCGGTACTCCTTAACCTGTTCATTTTTGAAATAGATATAACTATGTAAGCACAAACAAATTAATTAAGTCAGTAAATAGGGATTCGCCCTCATTGCGTGGCAACATGCTATAAATCTTGCTATAAAACATGCTATCTTAAAACCAGCTATTTTACATCCATAAAGTCATAACCGACAATGACGTTAAAACAGTTATTCCATTTCGTTCCAAAAGGTACAAAAGTCATTAGGAAACGTCCAAAAATGCGCGCTTAATTGAATATATCATCTCCTAATGATCATGCGAGTTAAGTTAACTAGGATCGTTGTCTCGAGGGTGCGGTCATTACGGGTATAGCGTTTTATGTAATGACATGTCAGGCGGTTAGTTACTTTAGGCTTTAGTATTTCTTTGTATGGCTGCAGTATATTCCGAATCCGATGACTTGCGGGCGTCGAGTTGTTGAATGTACCTGTGTAAATTGACCTTGTGTACGATATTAAGATCACCCAGGTGATCGAAGACGATATATATGTCTATCCCGGAGGAGATGGTATTGGGCTGATATATCCTTCAGAATTCACCAGAAATTAATTATCTTACATGACCAAAGGTATCTCGCTTTGCAATGATCGCTGTAATATCGGGGTCGTGGAAAATCAACGCCCTAAAAAAAGTAGCCATTGCTGACTGTCAACTATCTTTTACACGATCTACTTTTAGATTTTTATGCGTAATCCTACGATTTTCTCTACAGCGCTCTTGTAATTTCTCAAGCTGCCCCAGTACACTAGAATGATTTATTTTGTTTATTAGTTTTTTTCTGCGATTTAGCATCTTGCTGAAGTTTTTTTGACTCCCTCTATCATTTATTAACTATTAATATAGAGTAATGACAGACGGTAGACTAAGACTAGTCCCTGAAGTGCTCCTATATTAATTCCCCGTCTCGTTAAGCGATCGTAATCACACTGGTTGCGCGTGCGACCACATTTTTCTCAATGCCGTACGGTACTGCCTACTGGTTACTAGTTAGGGCCGGTTGCCTGCTTTGTGGAAAGTATTCGATAAGAATGCCTGTTTCAAATGCCGCTCGTATTTCTACTTCTATTTGTAAGATCTTACTGGTTGAATTATAATGAAATTGTGCAATAGCAAAGAACGGGTGTCTTGTAAGAAAATTTCCATGCAATAAGTGACCCTTCTCAATTTTCTCATGGCTCTTGAGTATGGCTTAGGACAAAATTTCGTTTCATCTCATCTCTTCTGTTGAAAATTAACCCTGCGTGAAAAATATATGGAAGAATAAAACATATGTATATTTGCAAGCCAATGGAAACGACTGTGATACCAACAATATTATAATCTCCGATTGGTTCCAAAAGATTAATTGTCACTAGTACATGACTGGAAAGGTGACTTTCACTACACCTTAAACAAAGTCGCCCGCCGCATGTGTCAGTATGTTCGCGATAAATTCTAAAACTGCAGAACGGATTTTCATGCGGTTTTCACCTATCAATAGAGTGATTCTTGAGGATAATTTATTAAGGTTCTACCCGTGCGAAGCCGAGGCGGGTCGCTAGTTATGTAGGTATATAAACTATTTCTTAGCGATTACAAAATTCCATGGAACAATTAGGATTTCGGTTTCGGTTTCGTACTGTTGACAAAATCCCCAATTCCGGCGTCAAGGCTCAAGGGTCGTCCCCTTGCCAACATGTAATGAGATCACACTGCCATCTGGCAGTGACAGTAGACAATTAAGACAGTTTGATTGGAGCAGTGGGTATTTACCCTGCTGTTTATTTATATCTCAGATATGAAAATGATTGTTCGATTAGCAATCATACTGCGTTTGGACCAACTTTTTACTACAATCACAGTGTGATGTGCCGCCGGAAAGCTTCCCAAATTGCGAATTTTTCGCGTGGAAAAATTTCGGAATATCATATTTTTGTACGACAATCGAACTTTCCGAGAACTTCCAACTTTTTTGAAACTCGGCAACTTGCACTGCACATCTGTAGATCGGTGTGACAAATCAGGGCAGTCAAACTGTCATTTTTGCGTATGGAATATTAAAACATTCTTACTCCAGCGGACATATGATAGGGCGAAGCATTGATAAAACACCCGTCACCTATTTGTTAAAAGGTGTTCCGTGCGATTGAAAGAGACCGCTCATTATCCCGCTCTTGGGCAGAAGTGCGATTATCATACCCATACTAATTTCTTTATTGATACTATTGATAGTGAATAACGTCAGAGAATTGAAGGATTTGCTCTTGCAGTTGTGGAAATCAGTATGAGTATTTTCACTTATCGAGCCATTATCGTAATCATCAATTACAAAAAAAAAATATTATTTTAAACCGCTACTATGTAACTACGGTGGTTTCAGAGGAATTTCCTTCCGCGGACGTTCCAACTGTGGAATGTACTTCCTGCAAAGATTATCTGAAGGTACTAAATAATGGGATGCTTTAAAAGAGGTGTGTGCAGGTTTTTAAAGTATCGGCGATTCGCGTGTGACCTTATCAGGCGGGCTATACGCTTGTTCACCACCGAATTCGTATAAAAAGATTATTATAATCTTTATGGAATCAAAAGGAGCCTTATTTATCTAAATTGTCAACATTGCTCCCAATGTTTTTCTAGTTTGTACAATTTGTCGATATAAATCTGTCGAAAGTTGCTCAAAAATCAAGCCGGAGTTTAAACCAGCCATTTTATAAACCGACTATTTTACGTCACATGTACTTAAAGAATTTGATTTCTGTGTCACTTCGTACCTGTGGGCTGAGCACGGTAACATTTTTATCGCCTGTCACTATGCCTGTCACGTTCTAACAAGTATATAAGTGCGAAAGTGACAGGCATAGTGACAGGTGATAAAAATGCAACCATGCTGACACCGCTGGTCGCATTCATAAGAATATAAGACCAGCGGCTTTCATATTAATTATCACAGTGACAAATGTTGACAAGTACCTGACGATAACGCTCCAATAATTTCACCAAACTTTTCTCTCGTTATTTACAAAGCTTCATTAGGTATAATCATTTGATATATTTGCTCAGTAATTTGATGTTTCCCATGGCTATTAGGACAGAACCGGCAGGTTTCAACGGTGTCGCGACAGATGGTATGTTCGCCTACACGACGCCAGGCGTATGAGCATAGCAGTGTGGGGTTCGAGTGCGAGCGGATTGTCAAAATTAAAGCCTGTTATTCGGAAAAAAAAACATACTCAATATGAGTTTCAACTTTCAATTTTTTTTTTAAGTTTGTCGTCACCTCCCGTGTTTTATCTCCACTATAGGATCGCGATCCACAGATTAAAAACACTGATCTACTAGTTTAGCTAATAGTTTACTGTCTTGAGATCCTTCAGCTTTTAACATCCACATAACAAGTTCTCTTATCTGGAAAGTAGCCCTGTAAAAGTATTTCATTATTGATCTTGGATTTTAAATTCTTCAATAACGCAATATGCTCCTTTTATAAATCTGATTTTTATACCATTCACAGCATTATATTATTGGCAAATTTGCCATTCCCATTCGCAAAAACATGCATTTTTTTTGTAAATTAGCTTTCATTAACAAGCCGATCGTTAAAATCTAAAGGGGCTCACTGACTATCAGTTCGCCGGACGATATCGGCCTGTCAGTTCGGAACTGTCAAAAATTTGACAGTTCCGAACAGTGGACCTCTTAAGGTGCCTATTAATACGTATCCATAAAATTCTAAAATATACGCTGTCACTTGGCCCAACGTAAATAGTACTATCGAGGTCGGCTTTTACAACGGTGTCGATTCGGCATGCGTAGGTTTATGTGCATTCTTATATGACACTTATTGGAATAAATGTTTTATGCTCCTCCCCTTTAATTAATGTTCTAAAACTACACAGGTGTCTTTTGTAAGTAGTTTTGTTGTTCATTTTGTTGGTTATGTGATAGTTCGTTGCCCGCTTTCATTTTGTGTGTGTGTGTGTGTGTGTGTGTGTGTTAATATTAACACTCTTTAGGATTTTTCTTAGTGCGTGACGTCAATTGAATATTTCTAAAAATATTGTGTTGAACTCATAGAAGTCCTAGTTTCAAAAAGTTGCCTAAAGTTGCTGTTTTTAAAAGCGTCTATGGTCCGTACGTTTGATTTGTTATACCATACCTAAGTAGTTTTCTTAAGGTTCAAGTCATGTGACTCATGATATTCTCTCAGCATCATGATATTTATGATATTCTCAATGAATAGACCTTTGTCAATGTCAGATAACAGCGAAAGTAGTTACATGATAAGCGTCGTTCACAGCATCCGATAGGTATGAATTTTCTACTGTACATATTTACAGACGCCATCTCGGATAAAACTTTTTATTATTTTTGATAAATCACGAATATTTTCTTGACAAATGCAGTTATGAAAAAAAAAGTAGGAATACAAGTAAAAATGCACACCTGCAAGAGTTCCGAAAACGCAAGTTTAAGATAACGCTTGTCTTATCAAGGATTAAACTTACACTGTGACCTACTTTCATAATTTCCTCTTGTTAAACAAACTTCGTTTTCTGGAACTCAGCAGAAGCATGAGGACTTTATGCTGTGCACAGGGTTATTCTATAAAGTTTTTATTACATCACATATTTTTTATTAAAAATTTTATTAGTATGGAACATTTTTGGAGTCTTATTTCTTCCATTATTCCATTATGATCGTAAGAGCGCGTGTATTTACAACTTTACCTATATAAAATAGCCCAATAACGGAATTTTATCAACTAGCACAAATTCTTCTTAAAATAACCACATCAAGCGCTTTAGCACCTCGTGCTTAATACTTCTGTAGAGTTCTTTCTTATCCTAAAAACAAAGAAACTTTAATCTTATATTTGTATTGTAAGGTGTATCCCTTACAATACAAATATAAGCAACGTCTTACAATCTGGCAACGTCTGCCACACACCATTAACCCGTCTCGCGCCGGTGGCTTTACGACTGGAATTATAAGATCCAAATACCTACTGTAAATATTGCTAACGCCATGATATCATTTCTAATGTCGGTTGTACACACTCGTCGAGAGCCTCTCGCCGAGTCTCGGTAAAAACTCGACCCGATCGGAAAAGGGCAAGACGAGACGAGAAGGGAGCAGTATGTACAGTCGCCATCAGATATATCGGAGCGCCCGAGGTGCTCAACAATATCTGAACACGCACTCTAACGCCTTGACAATAGAGGCGTGTTCAGATATTTGTGAGCGCCGCTCCGATATATCTGATGGCGACTGTACAATCATTGTATACACTAGTTCTCGGCCTGTCTCGGGTCTCTCGACGAGTGTGTAGAAGTTGTAAACAGCCGGATATAAGGAAATCGGAAGTCGTTATACTCGTACGATTATAGCAAGGATCCTTGTCCTTATTCCTTACTTAACCTTAACTCCGATGACACAAGCGGTATCTCAAGGGAAATCCCAAAAAAGTTCGTGTTTACGAGATTTTGATCTATGGTTTCGACTTAAGGGTTTTTATAGGTTTTTGTTCGTTTTAAAAAGGTTTCGAGCTGCAGAGACAACACAAATGTAAAGTTCGTATTAGAGATGTTATTATACAAACACGCAAAGTACAGCCATATTGTTTTTTTTTTGTTTTTCAAGTATATGGAGGTCGAATTTCATTTCTCGAGTTATTTATCACTACATCTTATAAAACAAAGTCCTCCGCCGCGTCTGTCTGTTTGTATGTTCGCGGTAAACTCAAAAACTACTTAAAGGATTTTCATGCGGTTTTCACCTATCAATAGAGTGGTTCTTGAAGAAGGTTTAGGTGTATAATTTGTTAAGGTTTACCCGTGCGAAGTCGGGGCGGGTCGATAGTTAGAGATAAAAAATTGTACTGGATAACCGGAATTGTTGATTACTTCGTCTTAATCAGGGTAAATACTTCGAGTTGTGGAGGTTTTGGGGTTTTATTTCGTGTTAGATTGTATTAGATTGAGAGATAGAGAGAGATATATGGGATGACCTACATTGACATTCTTTAGAATCTTGATATACAGTAAAAGTGTTTGCATTGAGTACCTTATATTTAGGAGTAAGAGCGTTTTAGAGTCATTAACTTACTTACTTACTGCTGTGGCGCGACGACCCGAAGTGGATCTTGGCCTCCGACACCAAAGACCGCCATGCTACTCTGTCCAAAGCCGTATCCGTAGCCGTACGTGTGTGTAAAGCGTGTGTTTAGAGTCATTTACTTACTTACTTACTGCTGTGGCGCGACGACCCGAAGTGGATCTTGGCCTCCGACACCAAAGACCGCCATGCTACTCTGTCCAAAGCCGTATCCGTAGCCGTACGTGTGTGTAATGCGTGTGTTTAGAGTCATTAACATACTTACTTACTGCTGTGCCGCGACGACCCGAAGTGGATCTTGGCCTCCGACACCAAAGATCGCCATGCTACTCTGTCCAAAGCCGTATCCGTAGCCGTACGTGTGTGTAAAGCGTGTGTTTAGTCATTTAATTTTCTAAAATAATAAATAGCATTGCAACTTACAGCCAGGATAATTTAGTACTTCTACATAAGCTAAATGGTAAAGTTGGAATATTAGTAACAAATTAATTAACATTGAGTAGGTTCTCACAACTCATTGCTATTCAATTTCATGTCAAATTGCCCTACACAGAAACCTTGAAATCATTATTCACGTAATGACACAACAGTAACAAGCACGTCAAGGGACCTGGAGGCGTATTCTGATTGAAATTACATGATCTGTCAGTGTCAAAGGTAACGTTCCTTTTGACATCCCACTTTTGACATGGCCAGATTATAGCCATAACAAAATCAAATCCAGGACTTATGGACCTGGTTATGTCTTTAAACTACGTTCAAAAGAGCACTGGGCTATAGGCACTGCAAATGTCATCTCGCTTTGTGTAGGACACAGCACAGCGGATGTCATTCCAGATCTAGAGCAGAGCCCAACTGGGGAAGTACCTCTACGTTACAGAAAACCGCAGCCAAATAACACTAGACCCTACTCATAGTGTTGTGTTCCTGCCGGTGAGTAAGGTTGCCAGAGCTCAACGAGGGTGCGGAGTGTCCTCTGGAGTTTCAGGCGTACATAGGCTACGGAGTCTGCTTAACATCAGGCGGGCCGTATGCTTGTTTGCCACCGAAAAAAAAACTTATAATTGCCATCAGCATCTTACCTACAATTTCACACGCGCGCATGCGCCCTCTCCGTGCACCCTCGGCAGCTAGCGGACGCTCTTATATTTATAGTGTCATTAGTGTCTTAAAACAGTAACATGAAAAATACACATCACCATTTACAAATACAACATCCACTTATCGCTGTTATCAAAAACACACCAACACAATATTAAAATAAGAGTTTTTAAGTTCGAATTGGCCACGAGCAAACATTAACCTTCGTGGTCACTAAATTAATCATGGGAATCAATGCGGAATGCGAAACAATGGGCTTCAGTGCCCTGGTGACCTCAGAAACGCATCAATGGAACGGTTTGACTCGTTCCGACTTGTACCACCATTCCAAGGTCACTCTTAAGTACCTATCAGGCCAATTCAATCGTACATTGATATCAGGGGACCTAGCCAAAATGACCATCGTTTGCACCGCAGCGAACAAAACGCCTTTTTTCCTATCGCATGAATATGGAAAAGCGATAGAGATACATTACTACGTTAGCGTTTCGTTCGCTACGGCGCAATCGATTGTCATCTTAGCTAGGCCCCCAGAATGGTATCTAAATTATGTAATTTAGTTATCGCGTGTCTCGCCCGCACCAATACATGTACGGACAAGTAAGAGAGAAATGCACGATAACTGACATCAGATGTCATAGTGTACGTTCGAGTTGGCCTGTATATTGCATTTTATTTCAAGTGGGTTTTCTTATCAATAGATAAGGATCTAAATTTAAAAATATACATAGTTGATAAACGGATTTAATGTTGGGAAATAAATGTAGTGTGACAGTCCTAAGCGAGATTTATCGTCTTAATACCACTTTTATACCACTTTTGTGACTAACAAGCTTTAAAACTGTACTCCATTCTTGAAAAACCAACACTACCTATATATTAGATTCATAAATACCTATCGATGATCATAAGCATACCACTGGTATGCTGATAATGATTATGATTAAGGTATGATACCAGCCTATACACGTCCCACTTATGGGCTGTATCTCAATGTACTCAAATATGCTGATCCTCTATGCATACAAATATGTATTGCTGAATATTTTAGTTAGTCAATATTCTTACGCGGATTAGAAATACTGAAAATTTGTGAAGACGCACACAAGCTACTGCCGCTTTGAAGTAAAATCTAGATATATATAGTAAATACGCAACAAATTCTGAGAAATAATATACCTAGCTATAATATAACGGTCCCCTAACCCCCTAAACCTTATATTTCCTCGATTTTCTGCAAAACGAACGCCTTTGACCCAGTCATGTGGATTGCCTCATGAGGCTTCCTCTTAATCTCTTGTAATCCGATTTGCAGAGATTTACCTATATCGTTTTTATTCCATTGACTTACATAATACGGACGTACTGACACTTATTTCACTAACCTATAGTAGACTTTATGCTGTTGCAATAAGGTTTTCGAATGGTCTTTGAGGATGACACTATACGTCTTCCGGTCACGTTTTGTTTTTCACGATTTGGGTCTTATTTTGGCGACGCGAATTCTTAGTGGTCGTCATTTGTATTCAAATTAACTTTGAGGAAGTCCTTGTGAGACATGATATTGATCAAATCCATTTAAAATACAGATGATTTTAGTGGGTTTATGTAGTTATAGATACACAGGGTATAAATATAGAAGTGTAGAAGTAAAGTGATGGATCATTTATATCAGAGGCAAATTGATCGAAGGCACCTTGAGATCGCAGCATACGTGTAGTTTGAAATTTGTTAAATGTCTGAATAGTGGAAGAGCTTTGGAATAGCATTGAGAGATCTTAAAAAAAACATACTAAAAAAGCAAGGTTTTCCGGAACATATGTCAACAATTTTCACTCGCAACAGCTACGACTTTGCTTGAATTTTGTATTTTTTGTTGCAGAACAATGTTGGCAATTGTTGCCGTTTTGTCTCAGGTCGTGAAAATCATGTTATCCAGGGATGCAGCATGCGGCGGACTTTATTTGACCAAAAAAGTAGCGAAATCAATGTTTATTATCTGAAAAAAATTCTAAAATGAAAAACCTCAGGTTTATATTAAGAGCTGAGAAACGCAATGGCAAATAAGAAATTAAAGTAGCTAGTACAACTACTAAAACTAGTTCTTATAATCCTTTTTAATCCGGTTGTAAAACATCCTCAAACCAAGCTCCAATGCAGAAGATGCACATCTCCTTCCTAAAAAGATTATAGATAACCATACTTTCTTTGTTTATATTATATCAAGATAACGAGCATGACGGATGGGCGAGCCCAAAGGCGCATGATTACATAAAACGTGAAAGTATTATGTCGGACAATTGTAAAGATCAACTAACTTTAACTATTCTTGTGAACGCGTTTAATCTAGTCGAGTTTTATGACAAAGGAAACCTGTGTACGTGCATGATGGTGCATAAAATGTACAGTGAGTTGTTATTTTCAGCAGGATACGGTTCGCTCTCTAAATTGGATGCCTGGGCTGTCTCGACTCAAATGTCGGCTTTCGTTAAATGTTAGAAACACCAGTTTTGTAAGTTCTGAAAAACATTTTTACTGGATGTATTTTTGGCAAAAAATCCTAATTATACAAAACGGTCTGTTTATATAGAATTAGCTTTTGCCCGCGACTTGGTCTGCGTGGAGTTAGTAATGTGGGGAGCTTATTTTTTATCCAATCTGCTTTTTATCGATACCCCATACAAACTTCCAGCCCCCTTCTCTTTTCACCCCCTTAAAGGATGACTTCTAGGATAAAAACTACCCTATGTCCTTCCCCGAGACTCGAACTATCTCTATACAAAATTTCAACTAAATCGGTTCAGTGGTTTAAGCGTGAAGAGGTAACAGACAGACAGACACACTTTCGCATTTATTTATTTAGTATGGATATACATATATACTAACAGGCTTGCATTATGAGTCATTTTTTTTATTAGATAGTAGATATCCGCTAAGGATTTATGGAAATTTAACCCTAGGGGTACGTTTTCAACGACTTCTACGCGTACGAAGTTGCTGTCACTGCCAGAGGCTAATAGGCAAAACTTCCCAACTAGTTTTGTATAAAAACTTTGAGATGTTGTATCGTCTTGTACCTGTGTCGTTACACACATAGTTAGAAGAATAAACCTCCCAGTAAATCCTAGTGTAGATGCGCCCTTATAAGCCCAACCTTTGACATCAAGAGCCAGACAGCGTAACGTAGACGAGTTAAAATTAGACTCGAAATTTATATAAGTCTTCAGACATTTTAGCGGAATTCAATTTGGTGTTGGAGTAAGGAAAATTATTTATTAAATCGAGACTGAATGCCGAAATTACTGAGAAAATCTTTAATGCTAAAAATTTAAGAGACTAATGGTGTTATTCATAAACGCGCTACAAGCCTCAATTAGCTTTATTATAATTTATTATTACTATTTATTTTTTAGTAGCTTTATTTCACGTTCATAAGCGCATTGTAATATGCCTACTTGAATAATAAACTTTCTTTATTTTTATTGTATGTCTAAGGTCAGGTTGTATCTTCTGTTGGTGATCCTAATAAACAAATACACAAATAAATAAACAAATAAACCGTCTGTCACTGTTTTAGCGTTCGCAAAATTTTATTGTATGGAAAGTTTCATAGTTCTCTGCTGCTTGACGTTGATCAGTCTGTTAATTGTGGTTGGTGCAACTGGCCCTTAGTCTGTCGTTTTGACTTATGTCTTATGTATTTATAAGAAAGGCATAAAACATAAATTAGGCTTATAAAGCTGTATTAATTAGAGTTAGAAGAACATTAAGGTTACAAGAGTATTATTATCTTTTAATATTAATCTCATGTAGGCGTACAGGGTATAGGTACTTATGTTACATTCCTAAATAAATTAATGTGCTAAAACTTCCAAAAAGTGTGTACACACATTTTAGGTGACAGCTACCTACTTCTTATAAAAATTAACTGTCAAAGAGATAGTAAACCTGGGTATAATACCTATGGGTTAGATAATAGGTATGTTAACTTGGGGCGGAAAAAAGTGGGAAAAAACAACATAGGTAATAGAATTTCTTGATGACTTTAAATAGCAGCATTATCTTTTTATCCGTGAACTAAACTATAAAAATAAATGGTTTGTTTTTAAATTATGAGTGCCATAATATACTGAGTTAATTACAGTAGTTGTTATTGTTCTATTATTTATTGAGTGTACAATAGGAAGTTAACAATTTTTTGTTATTATAAGAAACCTGGATTTATGATAATAGGTACTTATGTCACGAAGTAAGACTTTGAACAGGAAAATACTCGTAATTTCACTGACTATCATTATGATACCATTCGCGATTTCGTTTTCCGACACACACACACACACACACACACACACACACACACACACACACACACACACACACACACACACACAAACGAACTCAATGAACATGTATAGTTAATTATGGTACGTCCTGACTCCTGGTCCTGACAGAATATCATCGATGTGGCTTTCCGATGCCACAACACATGGTTATGTCCTTTTTATGTATCCTTGTGGAATTTCAATTGTTTTTCTTTAATTCAAAGCTATGCAGCTTGGTTTTAATAAACTTTTATTTATAAATAACTACCATGCAGGTATGTTGGGGAAATAAATAAAGTTTTTATCTATAATCTATCTGTTTAAGTAAGACCTATATTATCGTTAAGGTTGCGGTTCCAACACCGCTAGGCTAGATTTTTCTCACTTATCTGTACAACTGTACCACTTAATTGTCATTATCTTTTTAGATCGAAACAAACGCTAACCATTAAACCATTATCTAGATAATATCTGTCGCCTAACATAATGCGTAAAAGGCCGTGAACAATGAGTCCATGGGCCATTTTATTTAAAGTTGTACACTACTTTTTATATCTTTTTTCAACTCAGAATAGGGAGCTCTTCTTCGATCCTAATAAAAAAAAGTGTCCAATACGGCAGGAGTCTGCAAAGAGTGCAAAGTTGCAAATTGCGCATCGAGAGCCGCATGCGGCTCTTTATAGATAGATACGATTGCGGCTCTTCAGTCACTCAAAAATTCACATCAAGGACCACTGAAAGTGAAAACACAATTGGCGGTTCCTACTCGTTAGTTTGGCGACCCATACATCGGAACATACTGAATTTTTTCTTGACGCAGCGTCTGCTGTCTGTCTGTTTGTCCGTCTGTCACCACGCTGTATCTCATGAACCGTGATAGCTAGACAGTTGAAATTTTTACAGATGATGTATTTCTGTTGCCGCTATAACAACAAATACTAAAAACAGAATAAAATAAATATTTAAGTGGGGCTCCCATACAACTTCGTGATTTTTTTGCGTAATGGTACGGAACCCTTCGTGCGCGACTCCGACTTGCATTTGGCCGGTTTTTTAATATTAGATAATAAAAATGCATGAAGTACAATACACCTTAAAGGTACCGAAATAGAGTCTAATATGAAATTAAGCTAGCCGGTAAGCTTTGATACCGAACACAAACGGAGTGTTTTAAACCCCAAATTTCCGGAGATGAATATATAAATCAAACTAAGCAACTTTTAACACCAACTTTGGGACCAACCCCGAAATCGCGGAAAAAGTTTTACCTCTAATAGAAAACATCTACATACATCTGATACATCTGATTAGCCATAGTGGATGAAACAGACAACTTTTGTCGCGATTTCGGGGTTGGTCCCATCATAAAAGTTGCTCAGTATGGCCATATTCACCTTGCAAAACATGGCTAAGGCTTGAAAAACCACCTAAAAATATACGCTAATTGCTGAGCTAATCAACGTATTTAATAATACTTTTTAATCTTGTCATTGCGTTTTCATAATAACCCAATCGATTCCATGGAAAGCAGGACATTAGTAGCAAATCGTGCTCTAAATCCATAACTCTATATAATCTGTATACCCGATACCATTGTAAGATTTGTCCGGACCAGAATCGTGATCGCACGAGCGTGCTATATCTATCGGACATTTCTAACCTTGTTTAAATACACTGGCCGCCTTACCCTAGGTTAGTTCCAACTTCAGTTCCAAACAGCGTTTTGGAAAATGAAACTTGTTGTTGTTGGCTTTTAAGCCCTTATTAACTGTGCTTTAATATAAATGCAAAGGTATTCGACGCAAGCGGCTACCGCAATAGGCCACACACTTCTTCATGACGTATATGACTCTTCTCAACTGAGCGATGTACACTCGTTTACATTTGGAGTAAACTGGCGTGTTTCGAACGTGTCATGCGTAACGTACGAGTATACATTCATTAGTAGATGCAACATGCGAGCACTTACTGTGATTTACCTAGGCCATTATGCTGATAATTCGGGTGAATATTTATCATGATAAATCTGGTGATTGGATTCGGTGGTCCAATCGGTGCTATTTCCAATTTTCGGACTGTTTTGCTTTATTTGAGATGATAAGATGGAAGGACATTTGTCAACAAGCTGACGAGAACTGGATGCAGCTGGCAATAGACCTACAGGCGTGATGCGCGATGCAAGACTGGAGAGGCCTGTCTGAAGACGGGAGCTTTGGAGGCTGCTTTATGAATAGAATAGGTACTAATAAAGTCGTCAAGTATGATGTTGCGAAGGTTGACATGCGTGCCAATGGTGTCAGAAAAGGCGAAGCCGAAGACCACGCGAAGTGGAAGAGACAGCTAAGGGCATAACCGGGGTAAACGCTAAGATGATAGAAAGCGACAAATGGATAGTCAGTCAGACACGCAATAAATTTCTTACAAAGAACGGAGAAACGCAGCAACTTATTCCCCTGCTATTTAAGCCACTTCTATCTTTCTATAAAATATCATAAAAATTGTATGTAAACAAACCATATCTGTAATCTAGATTCTTCAAAGATAAGTTTCGAAATAGTGTCAATTGATTGATATTATCTTCGCTCTCACTGGTATCACCATGAGTCACGTATCAAATGTAATCCAGTAGCCGAGAAAGTAAACTGTCAATAGCTTTGCGAATTCGAATAAATTCTTGCGCAATGTCGGTGCGCTTTAACATGTTTTATATCAATATCACCTTTATTTGGATCGAAATGTGCGATAAGAGTTGTAATAATTTTGGTTACGTCTTCTTCAAACATTAAATTTTTTCGGGATTATTCTTATGTTCAATATTTGGTGCACATTTTGTGTCTTTGTTGGTGTTCTTGCTCTTGATCTTTTTCGTAATATAATTAGGTACATAATTAGTGGCTATTATATATTTTCGCAGTTTAAACGAAGAAATATTTTCACCAATCATCCTTGACTCCTTATTTTACTTTATGTTTTTTACCACTAACTTCCGTTAGACGTTAGTAGTTTTTTCCGTGTATAAACATAACATTATATTGCGTACTTACAAGCATTTCCGTTATTACTCAGACATCAAACATATGGTTAAAAAAATATGTACGGCGCTAGAAAACAATCGTCGGATTAATTATTGCCGCAAACGATTAATTAATTAACAAATTATTGAACAACGCGGATACACGCCATTTCTACCTAGCAATATTTGAGTGGAACTGAACGCCCATCGTACCATCGACCATGCTGTTAATGTTAACTGACAGTTCGTAAACCTTATTACAAAAGACATAAGGTCCACGGATAGACAGTTAAGTGTTGCTGTTTGTACCGCAGTTCCTACAAATAAATATTTCACACATATTTCAACAGCAACACTCATAACTGTGCCGATTTTTATTTAGTTGTCTATTTTTTTCTTCAGATTTCGATAAAATTCGGTGGATAGATAGTTCCCTATTCTGTATAATATAAGCGCGATTTCACCGTGTCCCAAAAAATCTTCCATAGATGTACTTTCGTATCTATACGGAAAATTACACTTTTTTTTTCGAACAAGTTGTGATTTCGTATTTGTTCTGCCCAGAATGGGCTCTTCAAATCGGCCAAATTTTACCCAAATGTAACAAAAAACTAAAATCAACAACAAAACAAAAATGAGCCCAAGCCTAACTGACCATAAAGACGTTGAAATATGTTTTAAGAATCATTAGTTATCAAATTAATCAATATCGACGATGGCACATTATTAGTCACATTACGCATGTCAAAATATCAATACTCTGTCCTTTCACTCGTGTACTACACAAATTAGCAATGACGATAATTGATTGTTTAATGACTTATACATTTATACACGATTATGGCATCGCTCCAACATTCAAATACTTTCGAGCGACAACCAAATACTTTCCCTGAACGATAACCACATTCCATTGTAGCGTGTCTAATAAATTGACGTGACAATTCACGCATTATAGAACTATAAAAAACATAAACAAACGTCTCGTAATGTTATTATCAAATAGATGACCTTGAGTCAGTTTGGCCCGATACCAAGTGCCGATGACTCCTCTGGCGCTTTCTACTAGTTTTTGTGAAGTATAAATCAAGTTTTGGAGCGATACACATTGCTCGTACTTTGTTTGACCTAATGAATTGTTAGACGTGTTACGTTCTTTGTAATCAATCAACTTAAATGTTGCCAGTATCGCTCTCGTTAATGATAGTAGTTTTCCTTTCTATTCTCTTTTGTTTACGTAATATCTTGTTTTCAAAAGATTACTGTATCCATGAACCGTCCTTGAAGTTTATTACCTCATAATGTAATCGATTCGTTTCTAATATCAATACATAGTATAAAACAAAGTCGCTTTCCGATCTGTATGTATGTCTGTCCCTATGTATGCTTAGATCTTTAAAACTAGGCAACGGATTTTGCTGAGGTTTTTTTTAATAGATAGTGATTCAAGAGGAAGGTTTATATGTATAATTTGTAAAGGTTTTGTGTTGCCGGGGCGGGTCGCTAGTGTAAGTATATATATAAACTAAATATCTAGCCTGCTTTTTATAGGCATTTTCTATCTTTAACTCAGTGATAATGACTATTTTTATATTCCCAAAATGGCCTGAAGAATACTGATTACCTATTTAAAATATTTTTAACCAGCTATTGATATATAAATTGCAGGACCATCAACATTTCAAAAGTAATCCGAGTTAGCTCTAAATTCCAGGTGAAAAGCTAATTATACAAATGTCAGATGTTAGCTAAAATTAATGGTAGCACCTGCTAACACTCATTTGGACGAAGTCAGAGCGCATTCGTTTTTGCCGTGTACAATATACATCTAAACACGTAAACTCGTTTATTTTAAGCTTTGTATGTTGTTGGTTATTGTTATGGTATATTGTATATTTACAAATTTGTCACTCATTACTACCGATGTGTACGAAAGTTTCCATAATTGCGTAATTTCCACATTGAAAAATTTCGAAAACTTCTTATATTTTTGTACGGGGATAGAAATTTTCCGTTTCTAGAATGAAAGTTTCTCCAATTTTGTATGATTTTTTTCCTGAAATTTCCGAGAACTATTTCAACTTTAAACTCATCAACCAATCGCGTTGTAGCATTTGAGCCACGCACACCATACGACAATGTTCGGTCGAAATTATATGAACGGGCCTATATTTACTTTTGAAATCATTGTGGATAGAGGACGAGGTAGTGGACATCCCCGGACCCGCTGGGTAGATCTAGTAAATAAGGCCTGCCAGGGATCTACACAGGCGCCTATTATTAGGACGGCGGAAAATCGTGTGGAATGAGAAAACGAGGAAGAAGAAGATTCAAGTTACTCTTCAATAATCCTTTATGTACTTTAGTCTGTGACAATGGCAACCTTTTAAAGAGTAACATCTGCTCAACTCAAACTTGATTTAATTAATATCCCGAAACGATCCCTTTCTTGTTCAACCTTTAATTAAGTTTTTACCTGCCTGAATTTACATAGCCAAAATTAAAATACTTCAGCGAATACACTTTTCTTTACATGTCTACATTTTTTAAATCTATTATGTAACTCGCAGAAAATGCTAACGCCTCAGACTTCAAGTAAAGTCTGGGATAGCAGCCATAAACGTTATTAAAGTTTATCCCCTAGAGGAAATTCCATTCTATGATAATGGAATTTCTAAGTGAAATGTACTTAGTCAAAGTCAATTCTATAGTAACGAGATCTGCAACTTTGTTGTCTAAATAGTTAAATCGCGAGCCAGATGTAGAAGTAAGTCAGGTATCCCTATTGAATAGATTAGAATGATTTATTTGCAAGCATATTGTATGTAGGTACAAAGGTGTCCTTATTTATAGTTAGTAACAATATTCCACGGAGTAGGATGGAGATGGCAAGTGGGCGTTCCCGTCTATCCGACAGTTAGTAGCGACCGACTCACTTTATGCACAGACTATGCTCAGTTGTTGTGTAAACTTCATGCTCGAATGACATTCACGTCGTACGTACGCTCGTCTAACAAAAATTGATAATTAAATTTAAAATGCCGTATTGTGCAGTATTAAGCTGCAGAAATCACAGCGGTTTAAAAAATCTTTCACGTGGAGGTATTTCCTATCACCGGTGGTTATTTATTTAAATATAATCCGATAAATACGAAAAATCTGTTTCTTTTGCATTATTTACGAATGTTCGTTAAGTAAATCTATATTTTAACAGTTAGAACTTAGAGTTCACAATCCTTTGTCACTATTCTTTACGTTTATCTGGAATATTCGCTATCCTAAATGTCAAATAACTTCGCTACTCAGATGCTGCGCAATGTCGATATTTATATCGATAAAGTTAAAGTTACGATATTTCAAGTTTGATGTTTGGTAGTTCGGTAATAAATTATTATTTTAGACACGTTTCTAATTATTATTTGGGATAATCAATGTCTTAGTAAATATGGCAGCTCTGGTCATCAAGCACTAAGTTAAGTCGGGGTCATTTCATGGCAACCTTTCAAACCTTCGTATTCCTTTACATACGTTTTTGTTTTTTACACCCATCATATTTTCATCGTTAATATAATTAGACTAGGTACTTAATGCACTTATGCGTACAATGCATGCAATGTGCCATGAATAAACGTTTTATATTCTCTATTTCTTTATTATTAATTATTGTAGGTTACCACAAGATGCCGATATTAAAAATAAATGGATCAATGCTACTGGGCCAGAAAATTAGTTTCCGCAAAAATATAGCACCATTTGCTAGGAGCATTTCTTAGAGAAAGATTTCTGGGGATAAAATTGCCATACATCTCATCTAGCGTCCACACGCCTAAAACTTAGTTACTAATTTAGTAATTATTAGTGACATTCGGGCTCACTAAATTAATAAAAAGTGTTCCGTACCACGCAAACTAGCGTCAAATATTGGAATTTTGCCGCCCCCCTTCCTGATTTGATAGGTCACAATCTTACAATCAAATCAAGTGGGATCGATGAGCCAGTTTCATGTATGCTTTCACACCATACAATTAATTTGACAATTTAATCAGGTTGTCCCGTCTAGATTGGCCTTAAATGCTGCTACAAGTAAATATATTGTTAAAGACGAATACTTACCTATGTAAGTAATTGCAGATTTGTGATCACAAAATAACAGCAATACCGAGTTAATAGACCTTTAAAGAACTATGATTTTATCTGTTTGACTTTAAGATATATTTAATGTTCACATTAACAACCTAGTTGGTCAATTAATAAGAAACAAATTTCTAGTTAGATATTTGTTGTACTGTACTACATATTATTTTTCATACAATCACGATTATCACTACCTATATTATAATCATAAATAAAGTATCATCTAAATGTGTTAAAACATACGGTAATGAAATATCAATACCTAACTGAACACACAAATATCGATAAAACACTCCGATTACACTGTCCCCTCCCTATATCGTCGAATGGAAAGAAGTTCCAACGGTTAGCTACTCGCAGGCGTGTAGAGGTCTCGAAAAAACCAGTGTAACGTGACCGTGAGATCCGTAACAAACCATGCGTAATTAGACCTTACTTATACTGGTTTTTTAGCCTTTTTCTCGCCTGTAATAAGTGTGATTTTAAAATTATATAAAATAACGCCATCTGGTGTTGAGTAGTTGTATTAGGTGAACGTTGAGCGAGCTTTTGTGAGATGAATGAGATAATGAAAGAGTCGTATGTCATATAGCTTTGACATTATATTTTAAACCGTCACTCATGTAGCCTACAGTTGATATTCGTTCGAGAAATGTCCACCGGTAATAACTTTTTGGTATGGAAAGTTGCTACGAATCAGAGCAATTTTGTAAGTGTGTGACGTATTTTAACGTGGCTATGAATGTGTGAGTTTAGCGACACTGGTTTTCATACTAAACAGGAGTCATTTCACATCCACTAGTTTATTAATTCGTGCAATATTCAGCCATTTGACATGCAAATGTTAGGAACGATAGTACCTAACATAAAAATTATCAATTTAAAATTATTGATTTAGCCAGATACTCCTTAAAAGAGTATAAACAATGTTCCTGAAGCCATTTAGTTTGGAAGTACTTACATCACACAGCTTCTGTTGATTTAAGTGAATCCTTCTGCAGTAGGTAATTTACTATTTAGGCGATACGCGACAGTAGAATACGAGAGATCAAAAAAGTTGTGTGGCGTAGTTTTTGAGCCTAAGGCAAACATTCTTCTATAGATACTGTTGTCATTAATGGAATCCACGTTAAAGAAGTCTTTATCTTTAATGTGGATTTCTCCAAAGAATTAAGTACCAAAAATATTGTTTTTCTTTTCTAATAGTCATGGACCCAATTATTACTATCACTATTATCAGTCATTGAGATGAATGTTTAGTATTTTTGTGTGTAGCTTGGTACAAATGCTTACCAAAATGTACGCAGGAAAAATATTGCCAATACTTGCAGCACCTTCAAGCCATATTGATTGCTGTTCAACACCTAGAATACACCTTTCTTAAGAATTAGGTACTATGCAAATTAATCGTATTACATCAACAACATACGCAAACGTAATCCAAGTATTTTTGTAATTGTACTAACAACTTACTGTACTAACACCAGCACTCGACTGATCTTCGATGAACCTTATGCCTTCACAATAAGAACTATAATTGGTCAATTAACAGTGTTACCGATGGTACATAACATGACGTAACGCATCTTGGCTTGAATTTCATGCGTTTCATATCACTTGAACGGTTGGCTGAGCATGCTGGCTGTTTACGGTCATTCTTGACTGGACGCTGACTTGGTGGATCGTTTAACTTTCTATTTATGTCGGCACGTATGAAGATTGTCCCTTAGGTGAGTTAAGAATTCTGAAATTAATTTATAATAACACTTATTTTACCTCACATTAACGAAGAAATACACCAATTGAATACTTATATTTCTGTGATTCTATAATTATGTAGAGCTGCACTGTTTTAAACTCTTAAAACAGAAAAAAAACGATACAGGCTTTTATTATATTGTAGGTATCTGTTCTTGCATAGTCATGATCTACTTATCAAAAGGCTACCAATACCAACACAAGAGCATACAAAGAGATTGCATTGTTTTGTAAATAAATGAATTCCTATCCTATGGCCATCACCCTCAGATTTCATTATCAGTCAGACTCAGTTCATCTCGATAGGGGCCATATCATATCTTTGTCACCTACATAATTTTTTTACATATGATATAACTAATTTCAGCTTGATCCGAAACCAGCAACAGCAAGTTATTTTGACAGACAACTTATAATCATACACCCTAACATTGCAAGTTAAATAAGCAGACACTATCATAAATCTTTAAAAAATCGATTAACATGGTAGAGTGAGCTGCAAAAGTACATACCCACTTATGAATGAATTCATCATCTGTGCATATACATCATCTGTAACATCCACGTAACAAACTAATAGTCATTAAACAATGTCACCTTTAAAACATTAACATCGTACATAACGATTGATCAAATTTCGACAATCTCGTGGGTGAGGGAAGTTGCATCAGTAGAACCTTAGCTTACCCACGTCCGTCCCACATCGGCTTCGTTGTGATTGGCCCGCGATTGGCCCTTTGTTGCCGATAATGGACCTGATTGAATGGTGATACCATTTTTGTGTATCATCCGATTAGATGCTTGATGCCATCCGTCTAGATACGCTTTCGTAATCTTTGATACGTTGGTATGTTGGTGACATTGCGGATTGAAATCGCTACTACTGTCTGAAAATCAATTAAGATATTTATTAATTGACGGATTATCCGTAGGCCTAAGAAGCGGTTGGCTGGACGTCGTGATAGCGGACATGCAAGAGGACAATCTCACACTTGAGGATGCCGAAGACCGGGCAAAGTGGAGAAGATTAAGTAGGAAAGTGGACCCTGGCGCTAGGCCGAGAAAACGCTAGGTCGAAGAAGAAGACGGATTATCCGTCGCGCACCATCGTAGTGTAAAATTCAAAAATGTTTTCTCCGAAAATCTTTCACATGTTAGATTAAGTAGACATAACGAGGAGCTTCTATTGAGGGCTGTAAGGCTGCTTTTTAAGGATGGAGATGAGACGAGACTTGCGGGAATAGCATTCGTTGTTATCCAGCGGAGCGGAGAAGAGAACATTACACTAATATTTTTCAAAAACAACTCCCTAATTTTATGTCTTGTACAAAACTTACGCACTTGTGTGCACTTGTGTAAAATACGCCCTGGATCCTGCCTCTACTTATCAGGATTCTTCAGAGCTAAGAAATGCGTTGAAGTGCTTCGGTTGCCTCGGATTTCGAGTATCTGTTTGTTGACTTTGTTGTTTCGCCCGAATAATCTAAATCCAGCAGGCCTGAGTATAATCAGTAGGCACTTGATTTTGAACGCATTGGGACCCTTTGTGATTAAAGAGGGTCTAAAACATATAAACACACAAGACAGATACATGAACGTTACATACAAAACAGATGTGTATTCTGATGTGCTGGATAGGAGCTCGTAACTTTTACGTTTTGATAATAATGTTTGGTTTTATTCTACATGCATTAATGATGGTAATTTATCGCAAACAAGACAACTTAAATGTGTTTTGAATAATTCAAGCAATATGTGTGTATAGTTGATATTATTAATCGTTTAAATTTCTTCTACAATTTCTTCTATAGGTACAGATGCATGTCATTTATTCATAACCACACAAAAATTACAAACAACAACAAAAGATAAATATTACACACACAAGTAAAATATTTAAAGCTAAACTAAACTACCAAGTTACTAACTAAATGATATAAGATTGCAATATAAATATGATGTGTGTACGGTTAAATCGTCTAGTTTATACTAAGCAGGAGCGCATATGCCTCAGGAATAAAAATATTTAATCACTTGCCTCAATATATTAAGGCCCAAGAGGGGATCAGATTTAAAAACAAGCTCAAGAAATGGCTAATAACAAAAAGTTTCTATATCTTAAATGAATATTTTATGCACATAGACAATTTATCGTTATTGATGTTATGTTATTGTTTTACGTTTGCATGTATTAGTTTAGTTTATTATTGTACGCCTGAAATGGGCAAGCTGATGAACTTCAATGATATTTATAAGACTTATGTACCAACACAGCTTTGACAACAAAGAAATCTTATCTTAAACATAAAAACCTCACTAAAGTCTCCCGCTTCTGGAATGGAGTCCAGGATATTGACGGCGTTGCACCGCCAGATTTAATCGCCGGGCAAAGAAGGAGCCTGCCCTGTGTGCCTGCTGAAGATACCTATTAGTCGGACCGCTGCTTCTTTTATACATTTTTGTGCCGGTCGACCATGGGCCCAGTGTTTATATTGCAAGCGCCGCAAACGCGTGATGCGTGATGCATTGAGTAACTCAGAATATTGCTTGGGCAACATTTTGAAAATTGCAAATATCTAAAATTAGAAGCAGTTTTTTTTTAAATTATAAACTGATCGGCGATTGGCCCTAGTCACACCTGATGGAAAGTGAAGACAGGGCCTAAGATGGAGCTCACCGGTTCAGTAACAGCCTATTCACTCTTGTTTTAAAGAGACTGAGGTCATATTGATCAGGGAATACAGATGGCGGGAGCGCATTCCATTCCTTAGCGGTCCGTACCAAAAAGGAGGAGGCAAAACGTTTCGTCCGAACGAACTAACCGACCGAACTACTGGCCTACTGACTGTTCTACTGTAGTAACGAGAAGCAAGATGCCTTGGTAATCGATGCAGTAGCGTAAGTTTGCCAAAGTATGAAGTGCTTCTGGTTTAGTAGATATTAGCGATTTTCAAAGTCATCCCGCTTTCGAAGTTACTCAAATGCACCTTAAGTACCTACAAGAAATTCCTTTGAAAACCCATTTAAATTACACTTCAGTTGCAAGCCAAGTCTTAATCATTGTAACAAGGAACTCAATGTTTTCACATAAATTGAAATCACGACTCTCATATTAACACATCTTTACGTCCGTCTATATTGTATACTCGTAATGTCCACAGCAACTGTCGTTTACTTGTTCCTGTATTGCATTAGCCATAATTTCTTCATCATTTATCTATACTAATGAGTGTTTATGTCTGTTTCAGGTAAGTCACGTTTCAGTTGCATCACGCTATCTTTGAAGTGGTAAACTAACATGTTTATTCAAACGTAAGTCTGACATTGTTTATGTTTCTGTACCTACACACATTTAGTCTGCAATCCAAGAATCAAATAAGTTTATATATGCAGTCTGTGATTTAGAGATAGGTAGTCAACGTTTTGAAGTTGGTATTTTGCTCCTAAAGCAGAAGAAAACCTTCAGAGAAGGCAGCAGATTCTTGAAGAAATCAGGTGACAACCAAAACTCACTAATTACCACCGTACAAGTACTCACCAAAAAAAGGTTGATTTCTAGGGTTCCGTACCCAAATGGTAAAAACGGGACCCTATTATTAAGATTCCACTGTCCGTCTGTCTGTCACCAGGATGTATCTCATGAACCGTGATAGCTAGACAGCTGAAATTTTTTGTGCGAGTACGACTCGCACTTGTCCCGGTTTTTGTTTTTTTGTACATAAGTAGTAAGTTTTGGTTGTCACTTGGCGAAATATTTGTTACGCAGTTAAACACCACCTGTCAAAAGAAACATGTAATAACATGTAAAAAGGATCACAACTTTTTTCTAGGAAACTTCTACCATCAAGCAAAGCTAGATTTACTAGCAAATTTACCGATATATTATAGTCTTTAAAATCCTACTTTTTATTAATAACACAGGGCGACCGATTATTCAGATGATTCCATACAAGTTGTATCTTTAGTGGTAGCCCTATCTGAGACGTCTCGTCTTCATATCACCTAACAATTCTCAAAACTTTATTTACCCAGTTACGATAGGTATAGATAGGTATGTTTACATTCTTACATTTTATGCCATTAAGCGAATGTCTGCATATTTTAAACGTCGACTGCACATTTCTCGTCCTAACAGGAATGTGTGACGAAATATGTCTAATTATAAATCGGCCATCAACGAAGGACGAGTGGGAAAATGCAGGATGCACGCTGTGTGACGCACGCACTCGCGGCACGAATCACATGTGTTCAATGTGGTTAAGCAGATACATAATCCGAAGTATGAATTATCACTGTCTAAAAACCTGATCATCGTATGGTACGGCAGCGTTTTCCTGAACATTCTGGAAGGCAAAATTGAAAGGACAAGAAGCAGAGGAAAGCCTAGAATTACATATCTCAGGCAATTGGAGAAGAAAGCGTCGTATGAGAAATTCAAAAGACTGGCCCTTGGAAGAATGGATTGGCGATTCCTCCACCGACAAAAGCAGAGCTCTTTAGTTATCATGATAAACAAACCTGATGTTTAAAAGCGAATCATGTCTCTAACGAATTTGAGTCGCTTGACGCGTTTTCTTGAAATGACTGCTAAGTCGAACGCGCCCGAACAAGTGAGTGAAATACCTTGAGGTTTTTACCGATATAATTTATAATTCTGTCATAAGGGATAAGAAATTGTTTACATGAATTAGTAGGTAAGCAAGGGATACACGTAACAGATGTGTCCATCAAACCTGTGCCTGGAAAATGTGTTTGGGCACTACAATATGTCAATATATGGCAGGAATTAAGCACAGACCTGCTGACAACTTATGTGTCTTGCAGCTATCCATTAACTAACTCGTTGGGTTAGATGCTCAACTGACTCAAAGTAGGCAAGCCGGTGGGAATCAAGAGATGGCTGTTTCAAAAACCAACAAAATTCTATTATGTCGACAGCGACGAAAAGTGTGCAGGTAATCAGTTTTACAATGATATAGTATTCAAAAGAGTAGACAAACATCTCGAAATGTTTTCGGTAACCGCTGAGATGAGAAGTGTGTCGAGTATTGTTTGTCACTCGCTTTTGTTTTAAGCAGTATATGGATGAGAATATTGAGAAGATATATTGTGCTTGGACATTTTTTTATCAAACATTTCGCTCGTAGCTTGACATAATGCTTGTTCACGCGTTACAACACTTACAACCTACATAAACCTGCCTGCCTGCGAATAAATTGAAAGATGTTTGGGATGGGTTGGATACCCATGTTGCCTTTCGTAAAACCCTCTTGTAAAATAAAAAGGTTATATGTGCATGGTAGAGGCTACTTAGATAATTATGTTTTCGTCAATACGTGATTTTGTAAAAGTCATATGCAAACCAAGTATATGGTAAACCCTACAGAAATAATTATTCATTATTTCAAGAAAAAATATCTTAGGGTACGATGAAAGAATGTTGAAGAAGTGAACGAAACGCATAAAACATGCAAAACAATATTGGAAATTTTCAACCACATCGAAAGAAACAAAACCAACCTGCTTCTGTTTTCACCCTCAATGCTTTTTAGGGCCGTTCCCTTCTGTTGAAACAATGTAAATGTATAAAGCAAACAACTTTGGTATACGGAACGCCCATTAAACAGCTAAGTCGATATTTTATAACCCCGCCATGTGCGCAAAGTATTATCGCCGTAATGTTAAAACTCCGAAAAAGCTTCACTCTTCAACAGATTTGACAAACAAAATCCTGCGGAGAATAGAGAAGAGGGCGGATTCTGAAATTGCTATTCATATTTAATGTACGTCACATTTAAGTAAAAAAACGTGTACAAATGTGTATTTGACTTTTATTCATTTAAACTATCATTTTCTTCATTAAACTGACGATTAATGTCAAACGCATACCTACATTGCAGCTTTAAATCAAAAGTTAGGCGTAATTATACTCCGTCCTTGTCCGAGACGGGTTTACAAGTAGTAACGCTGTCGTACAGCGCCTTAGTCACTATTTCAAAGCTAAAAAAAAAAAACAAAACACCTTCGTTTTGACAGATCTGTGGTAAGTCATTACGTTCTTAGTGCATGCGCCGGTCACTGTGTTTTTTTTGTAAAAACTCGTAATTTATCAATTATTTTTGGTACTATGTTCTGTGTTCTCGATAAATATGATCCATATAGTGATATTTTGGTGTTGTTTTTTTTCATATTCTTGTTTGTGTTAAAGTAATATTCAAGATTGGAATGAAAGTTTCAATAAGGTTTGTTTCCTTGGTAGTAGACTAGGAGACACTAAAGGTATGTAAGAAAAGCTTATAATTATGTTTCGACCAGGAGTGTACTCTGCGGTAAATAATTTTGCGTATTTTTGGTTGTATGCAAGTTCATTTATATGAAAAAGCAAGTTCCTTGTATTTTGTGTTTGGGCACAGATAAGATATGAAAAACACCGCCCAGGGGCTAATCTCTATTGACGTTATTCTGACGTTTTAATCTTCTCTCTCTTTCTTTTATTTCCGTTGTGTTGGTATCGTTCGTTTTCTTTTCACTGCGCGCGCCAATTTATCGACATTGTCATTGACATCCGTGTTTAATCTGTGTGAAGTTTAAACAAAGGCGTCGGTTTTTTCTTTCTCGTGGAAATTTCCACTGCGTTTGTATTATTAGTGAAAATGTCGAAACGAAGGATCGAAGAAAGTGAAGAAGATTATTTAAAACGAAAAATGAAGCGTTATAAGAAGAAATTGGAGGAGCTCTCTATGAAAGAGGCCGTCGATGAACAACCACAAGTCGCCGAAAAAGAAATCGTTCCAGGTACGCAAATGTAAATTCCTCATCATACTTTGAACGTTTGGGTTATGGTGTGACTTACGTAGCTACTCAGCCAGCTTACACTGCAAGTTAGCGCTACCACATGTGGGTAGACCTTGCAAAAAACTGTTTTTATTAGTATTATATATAATAGCGCTATCACGTAGCGGATAGACTAACAGAAGTATATTAATTATATTTAGACATATCATGAAGTGCTATCATTAGACGGATAGACCCATACCTCAAATAATGTTAATTATGCGCTATCACTCAGCGGATAGACCTTATTCACAAGTTTAATGCTGTACTATGAATTTTCAGAGGAGGACAATGAGTTACCGGAGGACACTGAATTAATAGAGGACGACCAGTTACCAGAGGAATTTCTTCTTGCCCTCGGCAGTGAGGGCGCAGAGAAAGAGGTTCGGGGAGATGAAATCCGACCGGAACTGGCAAACCGTTGGATAAAATTGATGAGTAATGGACTGGGTAAAGAAGCACAAGAAGCTATTTTCAAAAAATATCCAACGCCATCAAACTTTGACAGTGCAGAGGCCCCGAAGGTTAATCCAGAAATTCTGGCATCTCTCTCACAGATAACAGTTAAAAGAGATATGAGAATTGTACTTCGGCAGAATTTGACTGGAAAAGTAATGTGTGCCTTAGGCAAAACGCTTACAAGCATTCTGAAGGGCGATATAAATTCTAAGCTCATTATAGAGCAGGTTAATGATGCAGCAAAATTATGTGCCGAAATTTACTATCAAGATTCTTCATCAAGGAAGTTTTTTGCCCTCGCAGGAGCAGACCAAAACATCAAAGATGCTGTTCGTGACTCTAAACCGGATAAATTCCTTTTTGGAATGAATTGTGCAGAGAACATAAAGGCTGCACAAGCATTAAAAAGAACTGGATCCCAGATTAAGGCTGCCGATCCCAACCAGCGGGCACGTGGCGGGCATCGTCCACCTCCAACTCGGAAGTACCATCAACACCAGCGGGATCCAAGGAGGGGTCACCGGTTTCGTCACACGCATCGCCGTTAGACCAACAGGTACATGCGGGTAGGCTGAAACATTTTCTTAATAATTGGCATGAGCTCACTGGAGACCAAGTAATATTAGATTGGGTCCAGGGTAATGAAATTCCGTTTAGTCACACACCACCGCCATTCCAGTCAGCCCAACAAGTTTGGTCTAAAAGAGAGATTTTGCTAATAAATAAGAAATAGATAAACTAAAAGCTCTTGGTGCAATTTCAGTATGCTCTTATAGTGAGGATCAATTTACATCTCCAATATTTTTAGTTCCAAAAAGTAATGGTACATACATTAAAAGCATATGAGAATAATGTAGAAATTTGCCCTGTTAGAACTTTAAGAACTTATATTGAGGCAACAAAAGCTATAAGGAATGCTTACGGTCGACTAATACTTACCTTTAAAAGACCGCACCATCCAGCGTCTACACAAAGCTTAAGTCGATGGATAAAAAATACTTTACATGAAGCCGGCATTGACGTGAACATAATTACAGCGCACTCTACAAGACATGCTTCGACTTCTGCCGCTCTTAGATCAGGCATATCTGTTGATCAAATCCAAAAAACTGCAGGATGGTCTGGAAGTTCAGAGACTTTCGCAAGACACTATAATAGACTAACCACGGGCTCTTTAGCATCCTTTAGTCATGCAGTTTTGAACACCGCCTCATTGTAGGCGTCCTGTTAAGTATTTTACTGTAATATTAGAAATACTATTGTGCCATGTTATTTACTAATTAGTTAAGTATAATAGTAAGATAATAGAAACAGACTGATTAATAATATGAAGAAGTTAATGTTTTTTGTTCTTAAGTTTATTGTTGTTGTACTAAATGTACATTAAGGAGAATAAAAGTTTATGTTACCCATTTAATACCGTTTATTCATTCACAACCCAACTTTAAACATCTACTTGTAAACCCGTCTCGGACAAGGACGGAGTATAATTACATGATCAAACGAACTTACCTTAAGTGAAGTTCGATCATGATTATACGAAGCTCCTTGTCCGAGACGGCAGTCCCGTACCCACCCATAAGCCTAGCGGCTTTATTCCCACATAGAAGGGTTGTTCGTGAATAGCTTTAAACTAAATGACTTACCACAGATCTGTCAAAACGAAGGTGTTTTGTTTTTTTTTTTAGCTTTGAAATAGTGACTAAGGCGCTGTACGACAGCGTTACTACTTGTAAACCCGTCTCGGACAAGGAGCTTCGTATAATCATGATCGAACTTCACTTAAGGTAAGTTCGTTTGATCATGTAATTGTTGGTAGAATTTTATTTAAAATAGGAATGCTGCGATATGAAAACATATGGTGTCAATTTATGTATCTAATCTTATTAGTATTTAGAATATATTATCTGGCATTGGGGATCTTTTACATCTCTTAATTTAATGTATAAATAACCATACAGACTATACATATCTCTGTTATTTTGTAGTAGTTCATTTATTTTTAAGATTATTATAATGTAATGTTTACAGAGGCTGTTGAATTTATAATAAGTGATGTTATTGACCGTAGCGTTAGCGGAGGTCTCCGTTTTTACTCGGGCATTTTGCTTTCGTAAATATGTCCGGATGTTCTCCTCTACAGGTCGCAATTCTTAACCGATTTTTGTGACCTGATTTTATGATTAAATAGTTTTTTGTCGATCCAGTTTTTGGAAATTTTTCAAAATGCGGAATTTGGCATAAAGGACTTAAGGGCCAATAATAGCGTCTATGGAAAGGAGGATGGACTGTGTGAGAGATGATATGAAACGAACGCGAGTGAATGATAAGATGACGGGCGAGAGAGAGTTATGGAAGAAAAAGACATGCTGCGCCGACCCCAAATGAATGGGATAAGGGCAAGCGAATGATGAATAGCGTCTATGGCGCTTAAGACCATTGTGAGTTCACTGTGATAACGACTCAACGGACTAAGTATTTTTCACTTACATTTTCTAAGCCTAACGCGAGGTCTACAGCTCACAGAGCCACTAGTGTATTTTTCATGTCACCATAATCAAGATGTAACTGTTAATGATTTATTGACTTGTGAAGGGCCCGTGGAGAATACTTTTGGATCCGAATACGCCCCTAGGTTCGACGAGACGACGAGTTAATCTCGTTGATTCAACTTTTCTGCACACGGTTTTTGCTGAGCGAGTGGAGTTTGCAGTTCGTTTGTCAGACTCAAACGTCGTTTTACTGAAAGGAATTAGGACAAATTCTGATTTTAATACGTGAAAACGTTTTATGACTTAATCCAATATTGTTTACGATGAAAAACGAGAAAAAAAAACACAATCTTTCTTTATTGTTGTTTTACGTCCAGATTGCGCGCACCACAATAACCTATGTTATAATCAATCAATCTTAATCAGACAATAGACCTTTTACTCGTAATAGCTAAACAAACAGGTATAAGCATTTCGACTAATGCACAATGACACGAAACACTCGGAAGCACAACAGAAGCGGCTGCAGTAAGAGCAATAGTCGGTCATTGTTTACAATATGGTTGCCTGCACAAACGCTTATGACGAGCGATTATATACAATAGGAATCCCGCCAATCTAAACAACCCGCTTTGTTTATCGACCAGTTGACAAATCTGAACTCAAAACCATAAGGGCTCAAATCCATGCAGATGTTTACGCTAGTATAGCACATAAAGAGTCCAGCTATTCGTCATAAAATTGCGTGCGGAAGAACAGGTTTCTTTGGCGTTTAGGTGCACAACACTTCAAGCCATATCTATGTTTGATCTTGTACTATTTCGAGTTAATTGGACAGATTTGATGCATTACTACAGATCTTATCTCGACCAAGTTCAAACAACAAATGCATTGCAAAAGTTCGTTCCAAATACCAAAAAATGTGCAACGGAATGCCTGTATTATTTATGCTTCGTGACAAATTTAGCTTTTGCGAATGTCCGAAAAGCTCAACCTGCCTGTCATCTATTTGTCTTTGTTGGCCTACTTTCGACACGGCACGTTATACCGAACCCGACAGGCATTCTTAATGATTTTTAATGATGCCGCGTTTTTCGTGACTTACTGTTGCCAAAATTTTGTTTAGATCATTAATAAAAAGAAATAATCGTTCACTTTCTACTCTTCTGATCCCACGGCTTCGCTAAGTTATTTTCTGCTTTTTTCTTTTTGAAATTAAACAGGTATCACTTGATATTGGTGGTCTAGATGCCTTGGTACAAATGGTACACCAATTCTTTGTATTTCGTTTCACGCTTTCTCGCGATTCGATACATTCGTTTCTGCTAATGGTAAAACACAAAGAATATAAAACAACTGCTTACTCGTATAATACTGACGTTTCGCGGTATTTTCCTTTCTCTAATCCTAACGATCACATGCGGCGATTAAACCCACATCTGCTCGATTGTAACAATCGCCATCGTAAAATTTGGCAATTGGTTAACAAACAAAAACAATTGAAGAAAATCGTAGCGCTTGAAATTGCCGCTATAAAGTTTGATCTCGTAAACATGTCACACGGTAACTCGAAAAGGGAAGTGACATCTCCCGTGCCGAATTAGCATTTGTGCACGAGTTGATCGAATATCCTCGATACTGATTAGAGACGGTTCCTCACCGTGTGTTTTTATTGGTTATATTAGTCGATTTCTCGAGCAAAACCGTTTTGCCTTCACTGACCAGCGGTGAAGTCAAGTCACATGTCACTAACGGCCTCCTAATAGCCTAGTCGGTAGTGACCCTGCCTACGAAGCAGGAGGTCCCAGGTCCGAATCCTGGTAAGGGCATTTATTTGTGTGTTTATCACAAATATTTGTTTCTCAGTTATGATTTACAAATAGCTCACCCTTAGAAATACAAGCTATCGTAACAGCAAACAGCACCCATCACTGTCCAGAACGCGGCCAATGATTTGCGGATTCGCGTCAACAGGTACGGCCTTGCCACGAATTCCGGGACAGTTACTGTAACTGCTCGATCTGTAAGCCTCAATACCGTTCCTTTGAAATAAGTCGCCTCTCTCGTTCACCGTGTCGGTGTTTATGTTGCTAACGGGTGCGTTTTGCCGCATTTTTTATTATTACAAACTGACCAGCGGTCAACTTAAGTCTAATCTGATTGTGAGACAGCCAGAGTCTAATAGTACAATCACAGTGAGTCGTTTCCAGCATACAAACAATGGGGTTGGTCGGAAGAAATATTTAATAGATGGCGCCTGCATAGGTTTTACCCGTCAGTCTTACGAAAAGTCTGTGCAGGCCTATAGACAGATAAAAACGCGCTTAACAGTTGCCAACCCCGTTGCATTTTGCGACCGAACGGATGAACCCCAGGGTGATAGCGCCATAAGATAAAGCTTGTTGGTGTAGGTAAATAATCTTCAAATAACATTACCGTAAAACCATCCAACCCTAATCCAGTACTGTAACTATGGTCCGCGACTTCCGCGAGTTCAATACGTTTAAGTATAAAATAAATATCAGTTTTTTTTCTTTTTCTTGTGCTTTCGTCTAAGTTTTTTTTTTTTTTTCATTTTGAAACATATTTTGCCATAGAACTAAAACATTCAAATAATAGTCACATCTGAATGAAGATATTCGGGTTCCTTTTAGACCATACTTTTACTTACTGCTTGTTTATAAAAGACATAGATCATACATTTCAATATAGGCGACGGCAACAGACCCTGAGCTCTGAAGCAGAAACTAAGGATGCAACCGGAGTAACCGATACGAGAGATAGACGACAAGAACGAGTTATATTCCTTAGCAGTTTGCTCTGAAAAGGTCGACTCAAATCATATCGTGCGTCAAAATGATACGTCGACAAAGCACGGATTCATTCGTTCTCTACGTCTGGACGTTTTATGATAAAACCGGTGGAATTAAGTTGTAAAAATCCTGCCTTCCAATAAAATTATAATTTTTATTACTTCAAATCAAATTAAAACCTCTTAAATAGGTACCTTTTTAGACGTTAGTTTAAAGTCAGAAAAAGAAAGAAATGCTGAAAAACCTTTATATAGGTCATTCATCTGCATCTCTTTTTAAAATAAAATCAAGGCAGAAATAATTCAACTGCAGACCGATCGGTTGCATGTCTCTTTTATGAATTGATAATGAGTGGAGCTGTTGAATTATGAACCAACTGAAGCATATCAGACGTGTGAATGCGATTACTGAAAAAATACTTATAAAATTATGGCATATTTGTGATTTATCGTGTAGCCAGGCGCGTTCCGCGTAGACGTAACAACGGCGTGACGAATACATTGTATACGGCAAAGATATGTAATTTATATGTATTTTCAGCCTTATTACAATGGAGTAGGGTGCAAAAGATGCGCACGCGCCGATTCCCTGTTTGTGTGGAATGCGAAACTCGCAATGCTTCAGTCAAAGGTGGTATTAAGGATGGACAACGGGATTGTGCTCGACAATTTGTCCGTATTAAATGCTGGGGAAATACTTCTATCTTACAGAAGACCGCATCCATTCCGATATATGACAAACAAAGTTACAGGTATGAGGTGTCAGTTTCCGACGAAGCACTGTATTGGCATTAACCTCTTGTCTGTGCATGATAATGATCCTGACCGAAGTTTAACTCATCTTTTTGCATTTTTTTCTAGGACGAGATTTTCTGCTACAGCACAACCGAGGTTTGTGAACCTACGATTTTTCACCACCACACACGAAAGGTTAAAGGATCTGTATTGTATTTTGTACATTTCCCTGTGAACATAGTTAATCCTGCCATACCTAATAAAGGGTCGCGGCAACATGATAGTGACAATGACAAGTCTGGAATTGCAAACATTGGCTATTACGATGTGATACGTGTGGGCGGTGTGGCGTAATGAAACAAAAGTTTAGATTTTATCGGGTATAAGTATTCTGAAGTAAGTTACTAGTACTACGACCTTTATTTATACTATATGCCTATTCATGCGTAAATGAGGCTTAGCAATCTTAGCACACAATCACTTATGTGAAACTATTCATGTGTAAAATGTGTTTATGATGAAAGCAGGAAATATACTTACTTCGAATCATAATAAAAACATCGATTCCGATAATCTGAGGGTATGATCAATTAAAACATAGCTTAACGCAACAATTTAATCGCTTCAGTCATGGATTGACGGGAAATCGCTATCGATAACAACAATAAAACGATGTGAGAAAGTAATACGTAGAACTATATTGATAATGTGTAGGTACCTACAATATCATCTCCCTACTATATAGGTATGTAGGTATGTAAGTACCCTTCAACTTAGTCCGGTTGAGAATGGTAACCAGTGTTATGAACCATTTAACAAACATATTCTTAATTCAGTTGTTACAGACAGCCCCCTATGCCGAAGTTACATAGAAAAGAAAGCCTCTCATGTGGTGCTGAAATGCAGCGGAGTGGCTACATATAGGGCAAAACATCGCATCTCCTAGCTAGAGATCCGGAGGTCCTGCTAAACATCAAAGTTTTGATAAGATTCTTTGAGGTGTTGGGCTGGTTGGAATAGCCTACCCCACTCCCCACCCCTTCCACGTAAAATAGGAAACCTGCACGTGTTACAATACAATACAATGTATGTACCTCTGGACTCGGACCTTATCTGTATAAGATCGGGAGGCAGTCCTCAGTGTCCTTACGCATGTCAGCAGTGGATTGGGGACACGCACCTTTGAATTTCTTTGCAGATGTATGCAGGTTTTATCACGATGTTTTACTCTTAATAAATAAGAATGAAATAAATATGTCAAAAAAGGAGTGTACAGGTTTTTAAAGGGTCGGCAACGCGCGTGTAATATCTCCGGAGTTGCAGGCGTCCATAGGCTACGGTAACTGCTTACCATCAGGCGGGCCGTATGCTTGATTGCCACCGACGTGGTATAAAAAAAATGTAATTTCATACACATGTTTCGAGAAACCATCAGGGGTAATATATAATAATAGTAAACACTTGCATTTTAGCTTCATCAATGGAATCTAGCCTAATATACCTATAGATAATACGACGTTACGATGGGATGCCAGCTTTTTTGTTTTCGCTGGTCGCTATCGCGTTGTCACCTTTGTCGCTTAAGACAAGCCCCTTGTAACACGTCTCGTAACACTGAATCTCTGTGCATTGGACATTTATCTGCGCGCTCCTGCAGGATTTAATTTAGTCGGTGTCGCGTTGTCTTTTATTCGTTGTCACCTTTCTCGCTTAAGACAAGGCCTTATAAACACCATCGCATCGTAACGTTATCAATATAATCTAATCTAGAGTGATACATTATACAACGATGGTACCAGGATAGATATGCATATTAAATGTAGATAGATAGATAGAATACCCTTTATTGGCACACATCAGTAAAAAGATACAAAAGAAAAGAAAATTGATTAAATGTAGAGGCAACAGACAAGACAACAGGCGGTCTTATCGCTAAGTATTAATGTAGGTAATTATTAAGCGAAATTTTTATTTTGTCGCTGTCGCGTAGTCACTTATGTCGGATAAAATAAGGCCTATAGACATACAACGACTACAAGGGCGCAAAGGTGGATAATGTGCATTCGAAATTTATATCCGCGCCGCATTTATGTTGGCACTGTCGCGTTGTCTTTAACTTGTTGTCACCTTTCTCGCTAAAGACAAGGCCTTAACACTCTCATTCTAACGCCATCGATAGAATCTAGTCTAGAGTGATACATTGACGGTGCCGGGTTGACTGTGCATTTTAAATTTGTCACCGTATTGAATTCAAGATTTTTAGGTCAGCGCCGATCGGAATCGCAACGAGATTACCTCTGGCACCAGTGAGATTGTATAAATTGACAATTACCTTAGTTGTACACGGCTTTACTGACACCAATTTGTTAATTCTTAATGAAGTAATGAAATATGATAACTTGATAAGATAAGATGTTTATTTGTAAAGTCATGTACATGGGATGTTATTAAAGTTATACAGGAAGCTTCCATGACACCCTGTCACCATGTCAGGGCACACAAATTGTCTTATATCTAGCTTATTACTAAATTACATTTACAGGCCATGCAAGGCTATGTCGTTTTTAAAACTGATTTGCAAAAAAACATACAAAATGTTTGCTGGGAACAAATAAAAACCGAGCTACAACTCTTGTTCAGCAAACAATTCACAAACGATCAACATTATAACAAATATCGATCTGCTTCTGTTATAATTTATCTACTTAATAAATAGTCGAGCTGCAAAATGATTACTTGATTAGCAAGATTTAAGAATTGGTTGGTAGTAAAAACATGTCTTTAAGCAGTTTAATTGAGAGGTATTTATATATAGGAATGGTCATCTGATGGTTACGTTTAATTTGAAAAATCGGCAGACTTGCAGGCCGAGCGAAATCAGTCCACGTGACACGAGCAGCTAATCGTGTGCGTGCATTTCATTTGATGATTACTTGTTTGATACCAACTGCTACTAGAAAAGTGGGTTAGGTTAGGTTAGAACTGCGACCTTCACAGATTACCTATAACCATTTAAGCATGTTTCTATCTTGTCAAAAAGTGAGCCAAGCCTGATGATGTAAATTTTTTAGGGTTATAAAAATATTTAGTGCACTTATTTATCACTTTCAATATATGACAGCTGATTCTTTAATATGCTCGGTGTAACATAGTAAGTACATGACTTTATTCGTCCTTCGTAAATCCAACGAATAGTCACATTTCCGAATGCCAAATGCGTAAAAAGGACAAGTTCGTTCGATTAGTTATACAACCGCGGCGACCTTCCACAAAATATTCGAATTCAAATTTAATCGATTATGATAAACATGCTCTACTTGCTCTAGTTAGTCGAGTCACGTCTTCTTGATTATACATTTTTTTACAATTAATTAAACAATTTTAAGGCCTAAGTTATGGTTAAGTTTGGCAGTTTTCAATCTTCCTGTATAACTAATTTAGAGTATTTAGAAAATCATGTAGATAGAGACACTTTGTACATAAATAGGTAATAGAACAGTAATACTTTACCTTACAAAATTGAAGTGTAAACTAAGATCGTTAACATTACAATAGTTCCAGCCAATGACAATAAATTTATTTATTTAACAACATCGCGCGGGACGGTAATGAATAAAGTCACTTAAACGATTTATGTTAGTGGATGGTAAAGTTAAATCGCCTTTCAGGGGAATAGAGACTTCAATCGTTTTCATTGTGCAATTAAGTTTAAATAAATAAAGATTATACCTACTTCTAAAGTGTGTCTTATGCGGGCTGCTATCAGTAAAAATTACATTACTTAGGTTTCGTTGCAATATTTAATATAAGTATATATTTTAATTGCATTCCAATTAATGTCTATTAGTCTCTAACCTTTAATTTCAATGTGAACAGTTCCTTATCAGAATTATCAAGTTTGACCGCTCGCACCATTCGCTAATGACGAATGACGGAAAAAGCGCATAACAAATACCTATAAATAACGATATGGCTAAGGTAGCTTTAACTTGTCAAAAAAGCGATCATATAAATACAAAAATGTCAAAAGTTGAAGCATTAAGAGCGTACATAATCACGAATCAACCGCATTTTTAAATCATGACTGTTAGTAAAAATGTTGGTTTAAGAAATATTAAAGAATAGCTTTCTCAGTCCCATTTTTCAAGATGACAAAGGGACATGTTAAGTTTTATGAATAATAAGGTAAATAAATAAATTATTCAGTCGCAACGATCAAACAAGTTCATACCCAATTCGCGTATACGCCTTTATCAGTTTTATCACAGTGATGCGGATCCGCATCCAATATAATATATCCAATATACAAAAAAACTGCACCGGCGCGCTGCACGCGGTATTTTTAGCCGGCCACGAATAGCCAATCTGTGTCGTTGCCGATGCACTCCTATCTGACTTTTTTGGGTCTCCGTCGGCGTGATGACTGAAGATTTTCGACCGAACGTAGTCTGATTTATTGGAGCGATTTCCATTTATGGCTGTTTCTTGCTGTCTGGTTTTCGGAAAAGAGTCGTTGATTAAGTTTAGCGCATACCTACTTCTGAAATACATATTGGGGAGAACGTTTCTTATGAATTCTTTAAATTCTCAGACGCAATATACCTAACAGGGAAAAATCTTTCCAGAATCTTCATCTACATGCATCGTTTAATAAGATTTGCCCATTCTTTAACGTCATTTGCATGGCGCAGGTGGCAATTTCCTCCCACAAAAACCTCGAAACTCCAAAGAACCCACGAATTTTTGGTATTCCAAGTTCCCTATAAGCCCTTTCCCTTTTCCCTAAAGGATTGCACCATCCGTCTTGCTCCCTCATAAACAGATTGCGGTTTTTTGTCGAAACAGACGATTTATCATCCCTGATCGCAGTTCTGATAAGGCTTTGTTTGCAAACTTTTTTTGAGTTTGAAATATAGGTATCTATTGATTTTTAACGTAATTTTACAAAAAACCGTTGGAATTCTTGCGTCCGGAACGGGACCTCTGTGATTTATACATATTATGATATCAGTAAGATTGGAATTTTGAGCAACGCTTGCTCGGACCGCACTTTCGTCTATGCCGATTGCCGACGGTTGCCGACACAACTAAGTATTGGTGTAGATTCTGTAGTTAGTGGGTTCTGTAGTGGCTTATTGGGTGATATCAGTGTTAATCTATGGTCCCTATGATAGTATATTCAAGTCTATTATGCTTGGGCTTCATTGAAGAAATATGATTTTACGGTATTATATTTCAATAAATGTAACATTCCTGAATAAATAAATGTCTACAAAACATTTTACGTAACAGCTACTCCATATAAAAATGAACTTTCATATGGTCCATCATTCGACGCGAGAGTAAAATTACCCCTTAACTATCCCACTAACCCGGGGTTAAGCGGTTAAACCGTTAACCCAGTGTCATATTGTACTGGTACTGGTAACCATGGTAACTCCAGGTTTAACCGGTTAACCCCGGGATAGTGGAATGGTGCAAGTGGCGCTAAAGCGCAAAAAATAGCCAAGGTAGTAATTTTGCCTCCTTGGCTCTCAATTGTCCTAATAATTCTGGTTAGGAATAAGTTTTTGGCAAAAATTTCATTTTTGGTACAAGCTTTGATCGCTGACTGTACTTTTTTCCACAGGCAACTAATACTCATTGAGACAATTCTAAAAACCCCAAACACAATTAGGTTGCGTTGTTTTATCACAGAGTTCCTATGACCACCTCCTGTCTCCATCATCAGATCAGCTTGATCGTACCATAAGATTGCATTGTCACACGACTTACGTATGTATGCAAATTATCAGCTTCATCGGAAACCGGGAAGTGGGTCAAATTTAACTTGCAAGATTTGACCCTTACAAACATTCTACATACATAGGTACATTGCAAGTTAAATAAAAGCTTGTAAAAACATGCAAATAGAAGGTGAAGGTGGTGGTGAAGTTTAATGGCGTTATTCATAACCGTCTGTTAAGTCAAACAAGCCCTTGATAATAGTATTGTCCTTGTCCGTCATTTTGTCATTTGTGTTTGTTAGAAAAGGACAATATTTATCAAAGGTTGGCTTTATACAAAATAAAACAGAAGAAACAACGTATCATCAGCATCACGTCGCTTTAACTATTTTTTAAAAGAGTATAATTATTTTAGCATTTTTTTTACCCAGTTGCTTGGAAATTCGAAATCTATTTGCCACTCAAAAACTCAAAGAATAAGTTCTGATATAAAAAGGAAATCTACAAAAAATTTGAAAAATGCTTACGTATCAGGACTACAAGAAACAAAATTAAAAAGATGAAACGTGAGAAGAGGCACCTTTACAGACAATGGCGCAGTAACAAATTGCTTTCAATTGTTATTCATTTCAATTTGTTTGGTAGCTCTCTGCTTTTAGAAAACAATGACGACAATCACGTCAAATTTAACAATTGCAAATAGATTTTGAATAAAATAACGTGATAAGAAGAATGGTTGGCAACCAGTTGTTATGAATTCTTATTGTAACAATTTGGATGTTGTTTGACAAAACATTTTTAGCTATTTTTCTGTAGAAACAAGTGAAACAACCAACTACGTCTGTCTGTATATATCCGTCTGAGGAAAAATTAAACACAAATACAAATAACTTTATTTTGCATGAAATATGGTACAAAAGGTTAAGGGTAATGAATATAGTCTATGCGTCCGTTGGGTGGGACACAGGGGAAATGCGAACCATTACATAGAAGTTACAGCGAAACTGTCTTAGTAACAGTCTTCGCTTTTTGCTGTGGGTTGTGGTAGGCTGACTGTGACTATGATATCTTGATCATCAATAGACCGGTGCAAAGTCGAATTTGACTGACTTCTACTAACTTTCAAAACTTAAGCACTTGTAAAGGTGCTCTCACACGGCGATATAAGTAAAACATTGCTTAATACCCTGCCTTGTGATAAAGCTTTGTGTAACAAAAATAAATTTTGTAACTGCAGTGTGGGACCACCTTCAAGTTTCATTTTCATTTCACAAATCCGCTCGTAATGGTTACGTGCGAAATTGACATTTCGTTTTGTCGCCTTTCTACGTTGTTGACATAAAAATTAATACTGGAAATTTGGAGACTGTTGCAAAATCAGTTCGGTTTCTTTAATTTCTCTGACTTGAAATACATTTTAGGAATATTAAAATTAAAAAATCGCCCGAGAAACCTTTTGTTGGACATTCATTGTGTTTTAGTAAAAGATTAGAGGCTTTGCACACACCTTTGCAAGTACAACTTTGGAAACAAATCAAATTCTTTTATTAAATATTTGAATTGGTCTAGGCTTTCTAAGAATGCATTACCTATTTATAGTCGAGAAATTGGGACCTGTGTGTTGTGGTAGCCCAGAGGTCCAGGGCGTTAGCCGCGTAAGCTAAAGACGCCGGTTCCAATCCGGCCTCTGCCAGTGGAGGGCTTAGTCACTTTTTTCAGTATATGTGGATTTCCATTAGGAAGGGTCCTTATGTTTAATTTGCGTAAGGACTCTTCTCTGATAGAAAGCCACATATGACATCTATTTAAGTTTATACCTTCGAAATTCTTCGCCGATATATTCAAGCTTCGGGACAAAATTTTTTTATAACACGTCGGTGGCAAACAAGCATACGGCCCGCCTTATGGTAAGCAGTCACCGTAACCTATGGACGCCTGCATCACCAGACAATGAATGCTCAATCATCGCGTTGCCGACCTGTCAATGTTTTCCGTCACTAAAAATGGGCTCGTCCACCCCTTTAAGAGCAAGCACCAGCTGTGGTATGCAAACCCTAAGAAACTCCCCTCTAAGGGAGACCAGACCAGTCCCTAACTGAAAAGTACCTAACCGAATGACAATTCGTACAGTCGACTTCACAAACATCATATTAGCTATTAGCGTTCCAAAAATATATTTACACGACCTTATTGGCAGTGTCTTAGAGGCGTGTAAATATATTTTTGGAATGTTGGCTTCTAAAGTTGTTTGTGAACTCCACTGTACCAGGCGTGGCTCACTCCGCGATTTCGTCGCGTCGCTACAAGTACATGCGGCCCACACCAATTTTGGTGTCTAGCCATAGTAGTTGTCGCGCACCGCTACGGAACGGACGCCTGCTCCCGCTTGCGCCACCTTGCGGTCATATTTGTCGTAATTAGGGTTTGCTCCCGGTACTGAGTTTGTATGGCGAGAACTGGGAATTCCCGGTTCGTAATAGACGCGTTTTATTAGAGAGTGCGTTTTGTACCTAGTACTATTATTTATTCTGTGACTGTATATAAGTCCCAAGAAACTCAATGCGAGCTAACCACTTATCTCAGGCGGTTGGTAAGGGATTCCACCTGTCAATTTTTTTTTTGTGAAGTGAAGTGAGACGCAATGCACATTGGACCAAGATATAGAGAGGTTGCGCGGTGATTTTCTAGTAGAATTAAACTGAGCTTTGGGACTAAAACGAGTGTAGGTATATATAACATTTTGACTTACTTAACATAATAAAAGTCACCTTTATGCGGCCAAACCACCTCAGTTTTTAAACGAACCTATCTATATATAGGTACCAGCTGTATAGCCTTAACTTTTATTTTATGATATTTTAACACTGCAGTTAGATTCGAAAATGCACTTACAATAAAAAGAGACGAGAAGGCCACAGTACCCAATACTTCGAATCAGTTCCATACATGGCAACATCTGCATTCCTGCATGACCCGCGTTGCATAACCAATTTCAAATAAGGGTGGCCGAAAATAACTTCATGTGTCACGTATGTTGTTGTGCGTTCAAGGAATTTATTTTTAGTACCATTTCGTACTTGATCACAGTGACAATAGTATGAGGTCCCTACTGACGCTAGTATAGAATAGAAATAATTTATTCGTCACAAAAATAGAAAATTATATAAAACAGAGAAATATAAAAATAAAAATAGAGAGTGCCACGAAATGGTCTCACCTCAGCATGTTGCTGGCGACTTCCAGCGCTGATCTTCCGATGAGACCGTCCGGTGAAACATTCACGACAGGTAACAAGAAGAACAACAAAATTAATATATAACATACAAAAGACAAAAATAGAAACTAATACTTATTACAATAAATGGTTGTTACGTACAGCTGGTATATCGGGCCAAACTCGACTTGGCCGTACATTACGCCTGAGATTATAACTAGCGCCATGCGGCAGCTACGCGAACTAAACTAAAATGACAAATAAGACAGGTCGATTTTATTAGAACAAAAGCAATACTTTATCGATCTTACAGAGACTACAGACAGATTTGTCTGCTTATAGACAGCAGACAAGAGGGCGGGAACAACACTTTTAAAAGTAATGTGCCATGGCAATGCAGAAGGAATGTAATTTAAGTGGTAAGTAAAAGCAGAAACTACAGGCAACTACTTGTATCGTTTTAAGCAGGTTTCCTGGCTAAGTTGGTGGCTACTAACTAAGCATGTACATGTAAGCATGTGAGTTTCATAATCGATTCACTGTAACAAGGTACGAAATGGAACCTACAGAAAATACCTTCTTTCACTGTACCTATACCTACGGCCACTGTTGACTGATTTTTTATAAATTCACTACGCCAAGTATGTGGTAAAAAAATATTTTTGCCTGTTTATAGTTAAATACATTTATTCTCAATATCAATTAGTACACGGTTTAATTAGACTTGCTTTGCTTATTTTAATTCAAAGGTCGCTAAGTACTTCTCTATGTATCTTTTTCTGTTCAGGTCTTAAAGCAATATCGTGTTGTTAATTAGAAACAAGTGAATGCTTTTAAGATATAAAGTTACACTTGTATAAGTAGAAAGTGATTTTAAAAGTTTATTTCAAGTGTTATATACTTGTTAAATGTTTTGCTCCGATATGGGGATTGGGGAGTAGGTAATTATAGGTAGGTATGTACAAAATAATACTATGATAGTCTCAGAGTGTAATTTTTATACGTCATAATTTCATAGAAGTTTGACGTTTAAAATATAATACCTGCACTGCGTGTGCTGTCAAAATCTCTACAGACTTTTCTTGGTTTAAAGGGGCCCACTGACTATCAGTCCGCCGGACGATATCGGCCTGTCAGTTGTTCGGAACTGTCAAATTTTTGTTCTAACTGACAGGCCGATATCGTCCGGTGGACTGATAGTCAGTGGGCCACTTAACTCTAGTCAATCTATGAGACTTAGTTATTTGTAAATAATATTGTGGGTTCTTCGATTACCGCGATAGTTATTCTCAATCAATAAAACAATCTAATACAATTTCAGAACATGTTCCCATATAAAATAACATTACAATAAATTAAATCACAATGGTAATTTTGACACAGGTAAATTTTTTTTTTCAGTCACCCATTGCCCATGCGCAAATCGATTTATATGGATGTCCCTTGATGACACAGACGGACAGACACCAAATTATTCTCGTAGGGCCTACCTCAGTGTTATGTACACAGCAACACTCCCGAGTCTCCTAAAACTGTACCACCGATGGTCCACCGATGTACAGTTAACAATGTGGGCGATGGTACACAAATTAAGGTAAAAAAAAGCCAAAAAATTGCAACAAAGCGAATCGGAAGATATATATCTTCCGCCCATTTACAAGTGTCAAACAAAGTTCCCTCAATCCGCAGAAGACTCATATCGGTTTAGTATAAGAGAATATAGAAATAGATACATAGAGATTTAGTATGCTTGCGAGTTACGGTTTATTACTGGCTTATTCCACGCAAATTCCGCCTGAACCTAGGACCCGTTACAGCACTTACAGCGATGCAAAAATCTCATAAAAAGCCGCGAGATTTAAAACGTTCTCGAAACGGTAATCGGCGACCAGCGCCCGACCGTGCGAAAGGCACGATAGCATCGCCGCCGCCCATATTCGGCCAGGGCATTACGAACTTCTAGCTTAGGGTCAAAGCCTACAGCAGTAGACTCTTTAACAGTAAGAACAGTGTTGGCTATGCCCGAACAGCGAGTGGGGTATAATATAAAAAAAAACTTCACAAAACAGTGTAACATGCCATTATTTCGTGGTTTTCATCAACCATTCAACTTTGCAAAACGATGCACTGAATGATGACCAGGATAGGCAAGATGTCGCCAAATGCCAAACATCGGAGCCGGCCATATTCGGCCAGAGGATTAAGAACTTCTAGCTTAGAATCAAAACCTATTGCACAGTACGAATTTAATGACAGATTATCTTGGAAGTACGAAGTCGAGTATAGTCTAAGAACCTTCACAACACAGTCTAACATTCCGTTATTTTATGTTCTTCAACAGTTCTACTTTCAAATGTTGCATAGAACGATGACCGTGCGAAAGGCACTAGGAATAGCATCGTAGCCGGCAATATCGGCTAGTCGCTAGGGCTATATAACATCATAAACACGTATTGATTGTTCGAAGTGCAAAGTGGGGGAATTAGCCAATAGGTAGGCCTTCCACGAATGCGCGCCCCTGTCTGACGTTTCTATAATTCATATTACACTTAAGATGAATTGAGAGGCACACGACAAATACCTATTGCTAGCAACCTTCTTTCATTAATACTCTAAAGATGAGGGGTCGTGGGGGAGGGCCGCAAATACCCCTCCCGAAGACAGTAGAGACATAAAAGGTACACCAACAGATAAAACGGTGACTGGTCTAATTTCTTCCGTGTATCTTTTTGTCCAGTTTTGACTGTGTGACATTTTATTGCACGATTCTATTCAGTCGTGACTCCAATGTTATTGTTACGCTAGACATACTCAATTAGCACTTCGAATTAGTACTAACTGATATTATGTCATCTCTATTCCGGCAGTAAATGTGAAATCCTATTCTGGCGGATTTATACTCGTTCAGGACCATTCGCGGATGAAATATGTAGTGTAATGTACACGTTTGGAGCAAAAATTCAACCAAAAATTGCTATAAGTAGAAACCAAACATTGTTATAGAATTAACATAAGAAGATCAGAAGGAATTAGTCCCATAGTATAGTCGGATTGTTCGCATTATAATGACAAATGTAGGGGTTGACAGTTGAGTAGAAAATGGCAAGGAAACTTTAACAAAGCAAGCTTTACACATATATGTGCCATTTTCATCCAAAAGGGTACTTATTGTCGATTGTCAATAAGGCGCTATTTCCATATAGCTTCAATTTGAAATCAACCTTATCGACAAGCGACAATGTGGTACCTTTTGGTTGAAAACGTCACATATACTTACTTAAGTTTTAATTCAAGTCATTACACTATTTATTTTATCTAAGTACTTTCTTTAGCATAAGTCTCTGGAGAAAATTGTTGGAAGAACAACTAAACGGGAGATATCTAAACCTACATTTTTATGTTCCATCAGCGGTTATTAGGATTCTATATTTTTTACAATTTTTACATCTAAGACGTCTCCTTTATCTAAATCAAATATGTAATCACGTTTGGGTATATATATTTATATCGACCTTGAATCAATTCCTTTCCCATTCTTACTGTTAAATATTTCCACTGTTACCTTATTACGTGGGACGGGCAAGCTTTGAAGACGCAATTATGGTAATTCTCACCCTTACGCGGAGGGTGTGCGGATAGGCTAACTTATTCCCGTTCGTCTGCGGTTAAGTCAGTTTAACTCCTATCACGACGGGAGCACAGAATAAGTAGTATTTCATGCAGAGCGACCACACTTTTGTCCGCCCCTTAAGGTGACATTCGGATGTCAACTGCCCTAGGGAAGTCACACACAATTATGCGTAAACATGTGAGGCGCACATAGACACAAAAGCCAAAGAATTATTGTAAAGTCTTTTTCAGTCCGTGGCGCACTTGCAAGTTTAAAATTTCGGCGGCGGCGCCGTAACCTAACCTAGCTAGGCTTTTCGAAATAGTCAACTTCTGACAACCAGTTACTGCATAATGTACGGAGACATACAGCGCCATCTACATCACCTGTCAAATTTGAATATTGTAATTTTCTTTACACATCTTACACAATGTTTGCTAAAACGATTTCCTTACTATGGCGTGTTTTATTAGTACACGATTTATTACCAATCGATAGATAACAGTAGGAAATTGAACGAGCGCCATCGTATCGGCCTTCGGTCTTCAGACGCATCACAGTATTCACGATACGATGCAGTTGCATTGGCGCCCCCGGTATCTGTTGGCGTTCGGCCAAATCAGCTGATCATTCATTACAGCTGGATGTAGCATTTTGGCTATATGCTAATACTAAGTGTCCAGTGGGGGAAGTAAAAGCGCACTCGATATCTTTGCGTTATTTGACATTTTGGTAACTGTCACATCTATAACATGTCCCATTGTTATCACTGTTATCAGTAAGGCCTCCATCAACATCAGTTACCTGGTAACGTATCTCTATGAACTTTTCTGAAAATGCGTAAACTAGTGTGCATTTTTGGTCAGACACTTGTTATATTATAATTAAATTTAAGCCAAGCCATGATAGGAATAACTTTTTTGTCGATTTTTATTTACTGGTTACTTAGTAAGCTGTTTCGGACTAGTGTTTTATCCGACTCCTCCCAAATAAGACTAAAGTGATTCAAGCGGATAAGAAACTATATGCGAAAATAAGCTCAACAACAGAAAAATAGGCTACCTAACTTGTTGAAAGAAACCCAAACGTACAGTCGCCACACGGGATTGTTACGCCATTTAGGGTACTAGCTAAATTGGTTTGTCCATTCTTACGCTATGGAATGTCCAATTTAGCTAGAACCCTAAATGGCGTAACAATCACGGAGCGTTACTGTACATGATTGTCAGTGTTCAACCCAATCATGTTTGTTTGTTCTACTAAAGTGGGATCTACGGCGAAGTAGTCTATGTCAAATCATAAGCGCTCGGTTACACCGCTCCACAATACCGTTTGCGGAAGGGTGTTAGCGTGGATCGGAAACTCATCTAATAAATATAGGTCGAATACTTATAAATAAATATTATGGAACAATCTGACACAAATCTACCTACATATTCCCAAAAGCATGTTAGGGTTGTATAACTTTAAATTGGACGAGGGGAATATATGTTATAAATTTCTCACAATATTTTAAACATCATTGACAAATGAAATAAAACTATGAAAACGGATTATATCGCGTATATTGAAATTTTAATACATCCCGACGTTTCGAACCTTTACTGCGTTCGTGGTCAACGTGTGACTGAAGAAAAGCTACAATGTGCAAAAATACCCACATACAAAAATCTCTCTCCTTCTTCTTCCTACCCTTATCCCACGTTATGTGGGGTCGGCACAACATGTTTTTCTCTTCCATTCTCCTGTATCTTTCGTCACCTCAGCACTCACTCCTTTCTTTCTCATATCCTCTTTCACACAATCCATCCATCGCTTTCTGGGTCTACCATACGCTCTCCGTCCACCCACCCACCCACATACAAAAATAATAAACCATAATAAACTTTAGGGCTGGTTGTACATGCAAAATCGGTTCATTAGGCTAGTTATACAATACAACTATTTTCAAGTAAAGATATACGCGACGACCGGTCTGGCCTAGTGAGTAGTGACCCTACCTGTGAAGCCGATGGTCCTGGGTTCGAATCCCGGTAAGGGCATTTATTTGTGTGGTGAACACAAATATTTGTTTTTGAGTCATGGGTGTTTTCTTTGTATATAAGTATGTATTGATCTATATAAGTAAGTACAAGCTTTGCTTAGTTTGGGGCTAGATTGATCTGTGTAAGATGTCCCCTAATATTTAAAAAAAAACGGTCATGTTGTCAAATACCTACCGTTTTGCCTAGACTTAATGTATTAACATTACTTTTGTGATATTTGTCTATGGAATATTTGACTTACAGTTTCGTATATCCTCATTGTGTCCCATTATAAAACCCTGTTCCAGTCCTGTGTTGACGCCACTTGATCGGATAAAGTCAATAAAGTGGCCGTATCATCAGTTCGTTAGCTGGGTCGAGGGTCGCCTCGAGTGGCTTTTCTCTTGATACCACAGACATCATATTGGACTAGACTAGATGATGCATTCTCGTTTTTCGTGTATTGAGGATTCTTGCTATTAGTTCTATATAGACGAACTTTTTTTTTTACTAGCCTAATTTAGTGTCCCACTGCTGGGCAAAGGCTTCCCCTCGCTTCCTCCACTCGACCCTGTCGTTTGTATATTCCCGCCAATCTGGATAAAATGCGTCCAAGTCGTCCCGCCATCTCCTTTTCGGCCTACCTGCACCCCGGCCAGCACCAGCTATGGTGTTCCGTGGGTCCCACTCGGTAACCATTTTGGCCCACCTTTCAGGGTGCATGCGGCAGACATGCCCAGCCCAGTCCCACTTAAGCTTAGCGGTCTGGACACCTACATCTACAACTCGAGTTCTGGAGCGCAGTTCCGTGTTTCGGATTCTATTGATAGACTAATTATATTGATAGATTTAGATATAGAATACCTATATAATGCTAAATACCTGTAATGTAGAGGCTTGTTGTTACAACCTTTACAGTAGTTTGCAGGCACCACCACGGTCGCGGTTGAACTTTTATAAAAAACGGCAATCTTTTTAAATTACGTAAGTATAGAAAAATGTATACCATTATATTCTGTGACATAGGTTACTTTTGCCAAGAACTCGAGATAACATCACTTAAGTTTCCACGAGAATTCTATTTCTGTTTTACGCAAGCGTTTGTTGTGTACGTCCTTAAATAACAAATTTAACCATAAACAGATTACAGTAATGTCATTTCAACACGTAACTACAACAAAACGTGAAACAGAAGCCATACAAACATACTGCGTGCACAATTTACCCATAACGTGCCCACGATCGCAGAGCAAACACAAAGGTAATGCCGAGAGTAAACAGACTGGTAACAGTACACGCCCACGGTGACGGTTTGGGCTATGAATCAACCTGCTGAGAACTGATTGCTACTGCGTATGCTGCGCGTTGCAGACTTTGCCACCGTCTAGCCTAAACCGGAAACTTGACATTGACACTTCACGCTAATATTAAGTACATTCTACCCATAGTTCACGCAAGCTTCCTTGCGCTGGAGGGTCTGCCACCGTGTGGCCTAAATCTGAATGTTAAACTTGACACTTTGCGCCAATGAATAGGGTCTCGTGCTGCCTTCTACCGTTCACGCACGTTCTTAAAGAGATACGTAAAATGATAACTTCTAAGTATGTCTTTCACGCCTTTGCGCAAATGTTTTACTTTATTTATCTTGTTTGTGTCGTCCACACTGAAAATTCCACCAATTTGGTTGACAATTAATATAAGACTGTTGCTGTATGTTAGTAGGTACATACCATCGGATTTTCGTACTAAATACTAAACGTCTATCCTAGAATTGTAGGTATGTTTGTACATATGAGACATTTCGGAGAATTGAACACTCAGATGTGTTATCGTGAAGTTTGAAGAGTCACACTAGCTTTTATACAAACTGCTTCCATCCGAATCAATTCGTTAACGTCTCAATGTGCTTACTACTAGAGTGTTGGTTTGACAGCCACAATATAAATGACAATTTAATGCCCCCTCCCACCACTCCTAGGGGACCCCATGCCTTGAGACCCTGACATTAGGGGAAACTAAATTGATGATTGTCCATTGAGAATACGTGAAACGGCTTAAGAAATGTCAGGGACACTATATTTTGATGTATTACTTAGAACTTGGGTGCCAGTTACATTTGTAACTGTTTAGGGTTAAAAATACAATCATACTAGCCTTAGCAACCTACATCCCACTCTGGGCACCACTATCTTCTTATTGTACAAGAGGATTCGAGCAATATTTTGGGCGCTAGCATACTTCCAATCAAATCCAATTGGGGACACCTAATCTTTTAGTTTCAGCAGATTTCCTCAAGATGATTTTTTTCGCTGAAAAGCAACCTGTAGGGACTAATAAGTACTAATACCTATTTCTGGCATAGTTTTCTGCACTAAATGATAGTTTTATGTAGTTGTACTTTTATACACAGAAACTTGCGTAGACTGCTACTTTGAAATCAAGCAAGTAAACATTGTCTTATAGAAACTCAAGATTAGAAATCAACCTTGCAAATCCTCAATTTTCTCTCAATCTATTTAAATGCAAACTCGTGCAATAGACTTTACGTTATCGCATTCTCGAGATACGACGGTAATGATACCACTTAATATTATTGACTTAGATCATTATGCACGTTATCTGATAGCACAGGTACTTTGATAATGATTGTAAATAGAACATGCAAAACGTGCAAAAGAAAGCAATCATAATGTTTCATATAAAAGGCAAAAGTGAAGAATTCCATGAAAATCCTTTGCACCGGTTGCACGAAGTTCTAATTTCCAAAAATTCATTTGTTCGGATTGTCGGTTCAGGTCAGACCTGTGCCCTGTTTATCAAAAGCTTGTAACTTGTAATACAAGTGGAAGTCCCTTTCTAACAAAAGCTGTCAAAAAGTGAGTTCCGCTTGTATTACAAGCTACAAGCTTTTGATAAACAGGGCACTGATTAATGAGGGAGAGTTTCCCGTGCCGTTGAGTGCTCGAGCAATTTTGTATGCTTGGCGTAAAATACTTTTCAATGGCCACTTATACTACATACTGTATACTTATCCTACCATTTTCTTAAAGCATTATATTACCATACCATTTCCCTGTAACAAAATTTACACAGCTCAATCCATCCGTGCAAAGTGCTCGACTGTTTGTCATGTCTTTCACGCACCCATTAAACCCTTACGCGAACAACCCACAAATCACAGATAAAACTGCAAATCTCTGAGGTCAGATGTGGCACGAATATATTTACTAACGGTACGTTTAATAGTGCACTTAAATCTTCCCAGACTTCCAAAGAGCCTAACAGAACACCATCGCCGAACGGTGATTCCGAGCGGTATAGTAGAAATCTAGAAATGCGATCGGACTATTACGACCGAGTTGTAAGACGAATCGACGTAGATAGTATTGAATGGCGTTTAACGGTTGGATTGGATTGGTAGCGCTTAATTGCAATACGAAACTAATGAACATCTAATAATTACTTCAAGTGAGAATAGATCTATTGCTTAGGCAAGGAGCTGTTTATACGTAGTTTTAGTAACCTAAAGCAGAAATGTGGCCTTTCATTATTTAATTACATTTATCTCATGATTATGATATCAACCGCACAACGGTTTTGTGCAAGTTAGATGAAATGTATATTATTATGGACACTTGTATGGTGCGCAGAATCGTGCTTAACACTATTCGTTACACAACGTATAAGAGTTGTTATCTACTTGTTACACAAAAATTCAAACATACACTGAAATCAGAATGATATTTGAATCATGTTATTTAATTATCGTGCGTCTCGCCCGCGCTATTACAATTACTAGCGAAATGAACGATAACTGAATGACATCAGTTTGATGTTATTCTTATATCAGTGTACGTTCGAATTGGCTTGAAAATAATTGAAACAATCTGCTCCGTTTTGGGAGCAAGCCAGCGGTCGCAGCTTACCCATTTCTAGAACAATGAAACGTGTAATTTCAAAAACAGAGCTAAAATATAAGCTATAAAGATTGTAATTATGTTAATGTCTGACCTGATTTGAAATAAGATCTAAAATATACAGACAAATGTTTTCGTCAGGAATTTGATTGGAACTCTTGATTTTAAGTAAAGCAAAGAAAAATACTTGCTTTTTTTGCCAGTTCTAATCAACATTGATGGTTGGCTTTTGAAGAAGTTTTCATACCTTCTTAAATCAACTCCAGCATTCTCGATTTTCATTTTATGATTGCGATTAGATTATTATAATAAATACGTACTCTGCTAAATATAGTGAGTCATTATTGCAACTATACCTAACTGAACTTGTGGTACCACAAGCCGTCCAGGTTTAAGTCACTAAGAAGGATATATGGTTGGTTCTTGCGGTGACCATCAAAAATCAGCGTACAGAAAGATACGGCTGGAGGTTCCATAGATTTTGTTATAAATTGGACGATTTCAAAGTTGCTTAACGTCACTGTCTTGTTTCAGGTTACCCACAAAACGTCGGGCAAGGTGATGGTGCTGAAGATGAACCAGCAGCGAGCCAACCGGCCCAACATGCTGCGCGAAGTCCAGCTCATGAACAAACTAAAACATCCTAACATACTTGGGTAAGTACATTACCTCCCTCTCTTTCAAGTGACACACAAATGCGGACTCTTAATAAAGAGCTATGAAACAATAAATCCGAGGATCATGAGACATTTTAGAACTGTGTAACAGAATGATGGATTGTATCGCTGATTTGGGAAAGAAGATACAGTCAACCACGGCAAATGTGAAATCGAAACAGATCTATCAATTAAGGCAAGGTACCGAAAAGAAAAATCGGGCTTGCAATTCATCTCACGTAAACTACGTGGAATGAGTTTTGTTAGAGTACCGCTTTTTATTCTATGGACCGTAAAACAAACCAATATATAGTCCAGTACTACAACACAACTATGGTCCACAAGTTGAACACGTAACTAAGCATTAATTCCATTGTTCTTTTTAGTTTTGTCCGAGTTTTTTCTTCCATTTATAAAAATATTTTGCCTTTTACTGCGACTCCCGATCCTGCGCCATTTCCTGCCAATTATCGGCTTGAAGCTGTCGCAGATCCGCTTCTACACTGTCTCCCCGGTATCTGGGCCGACCTACTGGGCGGCCACCAGTCGGTCTTCCCAAGTACGCCCTTTTGGCAGCTCGATCCTCTCCCATTCTTAATAGGTGACCGAACCAGCGAAGTCTGTGGGATTTCGTTTCGCCGATAATATTGGGTCCGCCCACCAACCAACCACCACCACCAACCCAACCACCAACTCATCGGGAAAAGTGGAGTGCTCTCGTTTCGGAGGCCAAGACCCTCTTTGGGTCATTGAGCCATGTTAGTTAGTTTAGTTAGTTTTACTGCGACACTCAATAGTCTTCCCTGAACAAAGATAATTATTCGAGTTACTTTTCGACCCTAGTTAGGAGATTTTGTACTATATTTGGGTGGTTTTACGGAGGTATGTAATATTTTTAAGTTACGTTGCATGGTTTTTACGTATAATTATGCCACAATATACAGACGTAACTTGTTTCAACAGAGTTATAAAAGTATAAACTGCTCGTCAGATAATTAGCATTTTATTGGCCGTATCTAAACTCATCACTATGATGTAAATAATGTTAAGAAGGGTACTGTTAGAAATATTACGTCTCCTGAGGTCATAGTAATTATAAGATTACAACTGATTTCTTGTGGCAATGTATCTTCGTCGCTATACTGAGAAAAAAACCTTAAGTAACTGTGTAATAGGTACTTAAAAAAATAAGTCTAAGATATCTCATTAATATTAGCGCCAAGACTCGTCATCGAGATAATCTTCGCATTTTTAAATCAGACCACTTCTCTTAATGACCATTAAGATATTACACAGCAATTAGGCTTTATGGAACAGGTTTTACTCGAAAGCCCCTGTGATAGTAGGTGTAATTTTATAATTAATATAATCATACAAGTTGGCGATGGAATCAATGGAATGTCATCTAATTTAGCCCGCATCCGTCCACTGTTGAATATATACTCGAAGGCCTCTTCTTTACCCAAAATTCTCTGTCTGGTTCTTTTGTCGAGGCTTCCAACCTGTGCTGGACTGACATCGACTGACCAACTATAGTTTGTCAAAGGACTGTCTCATTTCAAACATAGACAGAGGGAATCATACTATCTTTGTCTTACACTAGTACTAGCACCTAAAAGACTGACAATTTGGTTTGACCAACTATAATTGACTGCCTTGTTATTGGAGGATTTTATGGAATTTTGTAGCTACCTGAAGAAGCTTGCGTTGTGGATATGTTACTTATAAGATTATTTATTCTTAATGCCCTGTTTACGCGTTGATTAGTGGTTAGTTTATACATTTTCCACTTAACTATAGTAGCAATACCAAATTTATGAACTCGTACTAAACTCAGTGTGTAAACGAGCCCTTAGGTTTTGATGCTTTAGAAAACAAGTATTAAATACGAGTATTTTACCGATTACCTCATTTCTGAAAGACAGTGTTTTAAATTATGTACTAACAGCCGGGCTAGCACATGATTGGCGCGAGAGCATCTCGCCGCGACATAGACTACCCGTCCCCCTTTAATTCATACAGTTAGTAAGAGACGGGTAGTCTATCTCGCGGCGAGATACTGTCGCGTCAATCATGTGCTCGGCCTACAGGACAAGACTAGTTATCTGACTATTGAATGACACGACAGTCAAAAAGTCAGACCAAATCCAAGACACGAACAAAAGACGACTACGTACGTTCAGGACCGTAATATGGTTCACATATTTAATCGAAAAGTTTACATTGCGCATTCAGTTTTTGAGTTTGTAAACTGCAAACAATGATTCAAAAATCAACATTCTTTCTCTCATTAACTGCTTGGGTGCTTTGCACAAATATGGGTATTCCTTGTTTACTTAGGACGCGATCGGACTGGAAAAACGATGCTCATCAAACAAGTGTTTAAACCAACAGATATTGAAGCCACGAGTAACTGTATATCTGAAAGGGTATTTTAGGTATTGTGACAACATTGGATATTACACTAATTTAGAAGATCTCATAATACACGACTACAACACGATGACGTATAAGGCGAAATCACGCTAAATAAATCGGAAAGAAAATAAATAGAGGCACGCCAATTCGCTGCATCGAAACTGAAATGAAATTGACATCATTTGTTACAAATCTGAATATGTGCCTACATTATTGAAAATCTAAATGGTTTGTCGAAAACATCCGAACGCCATGCAGAAAGCCCATATTAAAACTCATCTTTCAGCTTCAGCGCCATATTGGCTGAACGGGAACGACAAACTTTTCAAATTGCGATTAAAAGTCCGTAACAAGCTCGGCCGAATTTCACCTTTCCATAAAAAGGGAGAATCGTTCTCAGTTTATAACTAAATGTTGGATTGTAATGAAACTTTGCACATACAATAATGACATGACGTATAATCTATGCCTGTAATCCATACTACTATCCAAATATTATGAAAGCGAAAGTCTGTCTGTCTGTGTGTCCTCTTCATGCTTAAACCGTTGAACCGATTTAGTTGAAATTTGGCATAGAGATAGTTTGATTCCCGAAGGAGGACATAGGATAGTTTTTATCTAGAAAAGCATCACATAAGAGGGTCAAAAGCGGGGTGGAATTGAGATAATTAATGAATTGCCTGGTAATTTGTGTAAGCAATTAAGCATATGCTCAAATTGAATGATTGCTATTAGACTTTATCCAGGCGCTATTCTTACTCTAGCTGCGGTTACTAAGTCCACGCAGACGAAGTCGCGGACAAAAGCTAGTTAGTTATAGCTCCAGCTTATAAAACAAACGAAATAGAGTAACAACAAGTTTTGTATGAAAAACTTAAATTCGCTGTATTTTTTTAACGATGGTATCTGTAGCTACCTAAAATAATTACAGATATACCTTATCGTCCTTTTCCTATGTACTCGTAAGAACAAAGTTTCAGAGCAGATAGCTGGGCGTTTTGAAATGAGAGCGTAACTACGTTTGTATGGAGAACCGAGCTTGCTGCGGACTCTAATAACTTTTTAGCTGCAACTTGCAAGTAAACTTTTTAGTTTCTCTTTGGCCGTAAACGAGAGATTGAAAATGTGTTTCCATTCTGTTATTAAATATTAAGCTAGAACAAAACCGGCCAAGTGCGAATCGGACTCGCGCACGAAGGGTTCCGTACCATTAAGCAAAAAACGGCAAAAAACTCACGTTTATTGTATTGTATGGGAGCCCCACTTAAATATTTATTTTATTATGTTTTTAGTATTTGTTGTTATAGCGGCAACAGAAATACATCATCTGTGAAAATTTCAACTATCACGGTTCATGAGATACAGCCTGGTGACAAACTGACGGACGGACGGACAGCGAAGTCTTAGTAATAGGGTCCCGTTTTTACCCCTTGGGTACGGAACCCTAAAAATCACCCGCGTCTGGCCGAGAATACATTTATTAGATTTTCTTTTCGTTCGTCTACATCGTTGACAGATTCCTAGATATATCACCGCTGAATCTATATTAATTCGGGTAAAAGGAGTCTAAAGATACTTTATTCATTCTGTTTCGAGTCATTTTTAATATAGAATAGTCTTTCTAGAACTTTGATGTGTGTATTTTAACTTAAAACAACGCTGAACTTACATATTTAATTAGGAAAGGCAAAACATTATTTGAGATAAGTACTTCTGAAAATCTACATTAAAATAGTAAAAATAAAATCTTATTAAAATAATGTTTTAAAACATAAACTGTCGTAGGTATGCATTAGCGATACATTTAGAACTGTTACGGCTATCTGTCTTAGTGACATTAGGATGGCGACTGCGCCAGATATCAAGGAAATTGACAGTGACATGCGTCAAAGCCACAGCAGTAACGCCGCAACGAATGTCACTTCAAAGGTGCATGTGCAGTGCACCAAAATGATATGATATCCATTTGTTTCTGCCATACTTAACCGAATAATGTCAAAGATAACCTCTCATGATCGTCGATGGTTTTTAATTACCCCACACGACGGCACTTATGCAATTTCACGCCGCAACCCGATTCCCAACCGAGCGCCACCTCCGACTCATTCTCAACGCTTACCGAGCACCAGCGAGGCTATTCTTGAACCGGGCGCCATTCATGCATTCGGCGGGTGTGGCCGGCGGTAGACTTCAACCACGCTAAAATTGCACCGACTTTACTGACAATGCATACATATTCTAAAGGGGCGCATACTGGTCGTAGCGGGACGAGAAAAAATTTTTCGGATAATCATTAGGATCGCATAGGAATTCGCCGCTCTATCGTGCGCTGACGCTGCTCAATGCGCTCCTGACATCGGCACCTGAATGTGACTTGTTTGCTTGGAGATGGGCGACTGTGTGCCGTGAATGTTTAAAGTTCTGCGATTTGATGGATGACAGGCTGTCCAGCACTTATGTTTAATGTCACTTACATTAATTGTCTCTTATATATATTTCATGTGTTTGTATACTCTGTAATCTGCAATGTTTAATTTCTCGGTGTATTGGCTTGTCTGTAATGCCGGGTTAATATATTGTTAATAATAAATAAATAAATAAATTAGGTACCCGGTCGTAGCACTTGGTATGAACTTATGAAGACAGTGTGGTTGGACTCAAAGTATGGGGTCGGTCCGAAAGTTGTTAGCTGCTCCGGCTTTACTAATGCGTTTTGGGATATTTCAATTCTAATTAAATCAAGTGTCATGCTTGGGGTAAAATACAAAACTGTTAGGGAGCATGCTGCCTGTTTATGTCAAAATTGCTCTACCTCGAACTGTCTCTCATTTTTAAATTCAAACTGTGTTTAAAATCTTAAAAAAATGCTGCGTAACAATTTCATAACCGGTTCAGATATTTTAAAAAAATATTTTGTATTTATTACATCCACTAAATTGCATATTTTCATCGACATCCTAATTATAACAAATAATAAAACTAATGTAGGTAACATCTGATATCTGATCGTTGTGGAGATCCTTGGGGGAGGCCTTTGTCCAACAGTGGACGTCTTTGATGATGATAATGATGATGATCTGATACCTACAACAACTTCCAACGCTAATAGGCGGCACTACTATCGTTCACGGTTCCACGGGCCTAATAAATTTGTTCTCCATATCCAAAGTTGTTAAGGATCTCAGTTACTTTGGTTCAACACAATTCGCCGCCCCCACCGCAAGCAATGAGAATTATAGAATATGCCTGACCTGCCCGGCTAACCGCAAAATATGAGCCCAGATGACGCAACCCCCTACAATTGATTCGGTAATCGTTACTTAATTCCCTAACTAACCCATTTTGACAGCTTTTTATACTTCCTATATTACGAAACTGAACAATGGAGGCTTTGAGGATTCTCCTTAGTTCCGTTTTCAATGTTTGTCGTGAGTTGCGAATCATCGCTGAAATCATTTTTAAATCAATTTTACGCTTTAATCTAAAGCAGTCTAGCTAAAATAGGGTGTGACAGTCGCTATAATATCGCAACGACCATGGTACTTAGAATTATCAATATATTATATGTTTTGATAATAAAGACTTCGTTCATATATTTGTGAACCTTTGGCCGCTCCGAAGACTGCACGAGTAACTCCACCATCCAGCACAGTAAAAAATAACACTACTTACACTATTACATAGTAAAATTTACTATGCAACGCACTAAAATATGGTTTACCAAAGTATTTAATACTAGGTAACCATATTTTGGTGGTAGTATTTAATACTAGGTAACCATATTTTGGTGCGTCGGCTTGTATGTTAAACATGAGCGTTTCGTATTTAATAATCTAAGTGTTTTACCAAACTGCGGAAGGAGAAATTGCACGAATCGTGTGACGGCTAAATAGCGTTAAATCTGCTAACAAAAGCGAATATCGTAAACCGTAGAGATTCCGTGTTTTTCGCATGACAAGTGAATATTATACAAAGACTGATAATCTCCAAACGACTACTAGTGCGTCAACATTGTAGATGTCGCCATTTGCTTGATTTGTTTGCATTTGGTTCTTTTCGTATACTGACATAAAATCGTTAAAGGAGCTTTCCACAAAATTATGTCCCGTTGTCCCGTACAAACGCGAATTTTCTGAAGATTAGCAGTTATAGGAGTTTTTTTTGTCATAATGGATGTAAAATGGATGGATGTAAAATGGATGGATGAAATGGATGTAAAAGTTTGTCAGTATGATTATTTAATCATCAACTGAAACGATGAAAAAATGTGCCTAACGATAGTAACAATATTTTTTCGCAATTTTTTGGTTAGTCCCATTAGGGATTTGTTTAATATGACCATCTTGCTCAGGCTCAGGATTCTATTTTAGAATCCCTCGCTACTTATTATTGTATGATTTAGAATTTAAGACAAAATTAACGAGATGCCTTCAGGAACATTGTTTCTACTCTGTTAAGGAGTATCTGGACATGTTAATAATTTTAATTCTTATGCTGTTGATGTTCCTAAAATTTGCATGCCAAATGGGTGAATATTGTTACTCATATTTATAAGGACGCCTTTGTACATACATATTCTTGCGAATAAATTATTATATTCTCTTCTACTCTCGGGATTATATTATAAAATCCTCCGCTTTGTTCAGGATTCAATGTACAATTACGCCCTCGCCGTAAATATGTCATTTTGCTCCTTTGTGACACAATCTACTATAAACATTCAGGATCACGACCCCAAAATCGCTCAGTAAAGATTAACAGTCTTTATACTTACATTAACTTGTCCCTGTCATGACGTAACGTTTGACGTGAACATTTCACCTCTCGTGCTTAATTTGACACTTCCTAGGAAGAATTTCCACTTTCGCCGTGATTGTAATCTTTGACTAATTTATTGTCACAGGGGAGAGTGTGCTGATATTTAATATTATGATTGTCTGCCGGTATTCTGTGCGCAATATATCTGATAGGCCAAGGTGCTCACAAATATCATAACACACCTCGTCAAGGCGCTGGAGTACGTGTTCAGATATCTTTGCCCGTCCTTGTTTTCGATGGAGGGTTCCTTTGATAACGGAATATGCTAATAACTGACATTACTCATTTTACTATAAAATATCTGGGAGACCGAGCTTTGCTCGGAAAACATATTAAAAAAAAACAAAAATGCTCGTTTTCCCAGAGATAAGACCTAGCTAGATCGATTTTTCGCCCCCGAAAACCCCCATATAGCAAATTTCATCGAAATCGTAAGAGCCGTTTCCGAGTTCTCCGAAATATATAAATATATATACAAGAATTGCTCGTTTAAGGGTATATATACCTTATATAATATAAGATAAAGTGTAAAGTCGCCATCAGATATATCAGAGCACCTTGGCCGCTCACAAATATCTGAATAAAGCCTTTATTATCAAGACGTTAAATTAAAGTGTATGTTCAGATATTTTTGAGCACCTTTAGGTCGCTCCTAGATATACGTATGTAAGCACGGAGAAAAACAATTTAACTGTAAAGATTAAACCTATCCATTGTTGCATGTCACTTTAATTAGCAAGTTGCAATTGCATGCACCTGACCATTCCACCTCGGGCCTTGCCGTCGCGTGATGCCATCTTCATAATCGCTTCATAATGACATTAATAACGCTGTAAATGCTTACTCAATGTGAACACTGGCTAGTTGCACAACACAACTGTGCTACTTGATTGTGTTTAGTGAAACATTTTACAAATCGTCTGGATTTAAGAGAATAAGAGAATGGAATAAGAGATTCTTACAATTTTCGTGTTCTGTTTAAGACAAAGAACTACTTACATGTATTTTTTAAAATTTATTGCTATTTATATCTTTACATCCAAAAAATACTAGCCGCTGCTAAAAGCACCAAACTACAATAAAAACTTAATAAAGGCATTATTTATTATAAGCATCATAATCGCCTTTTACTTTTAACCCTTTCAAAGATCTAGACAATGCTGTATTTTAAATTATATTTTCATAACCTAAGCAACGTCCGGGCGCCCGCCATTTCGTTTTCAAGAAAATATAACATTGTTACACGAAATTGTAAATGCTCTGCCCTCATATTTCCCATTCAAACTGTCCATTCCATTACCACATCGTCCACGACGCATTTGAAACCTTTTGAATGCATCCAATACCATATTTGTACCGAGTGTTGTAACAAAATCAAAACCAGTCGAGATTCAATGGCCGCCTAGGTCCTTTGTACGTATGTGAATTATGACATCGTCTATAATTCTACAATTGCTTCAAATGTTCGCTTTGTCAGTTCATCTTGTACTCACTCGTGTGGTACAAGAATCCATTACGTTCTTTTACTTTTTTTAAATCTGTTTTTGCAATAACACGGGTTTATTCTTGGAAAAATATTACCTCATACTTGGAATCGATCTGAAATTGTCAAACGATATTTTTACTTGAGGCCGTATAATTGCTTATATACCTATATATTATGGGCGTATATTTGTTGCTATTTTTCTGATCATCATAGTCGGACCTAGCTAACTCTGCATGGCATTTGCAATAACTAACTATGGCAATGTCAATGTACGTCGTTTATAATGACACTCCCTCACTTTGTTCTGTTCAAGCCGGTGCAAAGTTAACTTTGACAGGCTCTATTGCAAAATTACAATTAATAAAGATTAAATAGGCTTCCATTTTAATTTAACCTTTTAACTTGTCATTTGCTCAAGTTCGTTTCTATGTTTCTGACGCTTCATTAGCGCACGAAGTGATTAAAATTTTACTTGTACACTTCTTTAAGAACGTTAATGAACTTTTTATTATGTTCATCGTTCTAACAATATAGCAATAAGATCGGCCGACGCATGGGAATTGATTAATCGACAATATACAGAAGGTGAAACCACATTTTTTCCTCCCGTTTTCATGATTTACCTATCCATTCAATCTATGATTTATTTGACTTTCTCTGTATAAACAATGCGCTTAGATTTCAGATTTTGTGATAAAAAAAAGTGTGTGTTTACGGAAGAAAAGCCCGTTAATGTCTCGTTCGGTTCGCTGATGGCAATTATTGGTAAAATATGGACGCCTCTAAAGAGCCGCAAATTATGCGCTAGTGATTTGACGTGATGGCAGATTCGTTCGCGCTGCTTAATGGGATTGGCAGTGTTTTACAACTTCATTTAAATATTTATGTGAGACGAAAATAAAAAGTTGGACTAGATCTAAGTATAGGTAGTATTTATTTGTTTATGAACCACTCGGTTTTATTTTTGTATCTAAGCTTTAAATCAAATGGGTGCATAAAGCTCCTGTAACGGATCCTGAATGACACCTTATTTGTTCAACTCATTGAGTTCTAGCTTTAGTAATAGCTACTAAAAAACTAGACTACTCTGGTGCCTTTTCTCGATTAGTTATGAAAGTGACCCTCGTAGTCCGCTAAGCTACTTCTGCTGCTGAAAGAACAAAGGCAGAGGCCCATAGGAAGTGGGCTTCGAGCGCGCCACTTGTCCCGGTCTTGCGCTAATCTCATTTAGAAGTGACCAATCTTCCGAATGTCGTCCACCCAACAAGCTAACGGACGCCACGCTTTCCTTACATCTGAAGAGCATTCCGTTAACATTTTGGCCCACCTGCCATCACACTGCCTGACAACGTTTTAGTTTGGTACTGACGTATCCCACGTGCGGAGTCGGATCAGAATTTCCTCACTCAGTATTTAAACTTGATGCCGACCACACATACCTGAATTAAAGTTGACTTATGAAATTTAACAAACTGTTCCATTCCCTCTTTCCAGGTTCATGGGCGTATGCGTACATGAGGGTCAACTCCACGCTCTCACCGAGTACATGGAAGGCGGGTCACTCGAGCAGGTGATCCTGGGCATGCCACCCGAGCCCCTCCCGCAGGCGGCGCGGGTCTCGCTCGCCGCTGACATGGCCGCCGGGCTCGAGTACCTGCACTCTCTCGGCGTGTTCCACCGTGACCTCACCGCCAAGGTACTACCCGACCCTTGGTAGGGTTGTTATGTAAAAAAAATTAATATCCTGACATTTCCTGGACGGTCATTTCTCCAAAAAATACCCATTGGGACACTATCCCCTTGCCACCAAATGCTGTATAGCTACAGCATAAACTTCTAGTCCAACTCCAAACTCTTAGTACAGTCAAACTTTTAGTGGTTAGTTGAGGTTTCTAGTATACCCTGACACTCGCCGAGTCCCCCCGCAATCCTGACAAATGACCGTGCAACCCTGTCTCATCGATGTCGCGACCTTGATCTTGGATACCTAAAAATATTGATAAGACTCGATCCGTTTCATTGTTTATTGCAACAATGCTATTTCATCCTTTATTGACTATTCTTATCTTTGTGTTTAAAAAGTATAGTTAGTAATTCATTTTAACTTTTTTACAGAATGTATTAGTAAGAAAGCATGGAGAAGGAGACTTCACCGCAGTCGTGGCCGACTTCGGTCTCGCCGCTAAAATACCTCATCAAGTGTAAGTATTCTTACAATTATATCCTTTACAAATAGGGTGCGCCCAGATCTATGGAAGGCGAATAGGTCAACAATTAGTGTTGACCTTCTCGCCTTCGACATATTATTTATACCTTAAACTATATGAGAGTGTGGCTCTATATATGAGATGTAAACCCCCATGGCTCCGTCATTTAAGAAAATCCAAAAACTGGATCAACCAAAAATTCATGTCATTATCGAACATGCTTAAGTACATCATAATTTTACGAAAATCGGTAAAGAAATACGACCTGTAGAGGAGAACAACCCAAGTTTCCTTTCGGCATGGTCTCAACACTCAACAACCGGCCATCCTTTTTTGTTTACAAGAATCCACTTTAAACTTGTAAAACAAGTCGACTACGGAGCCCTAAGAATGACGAACTGCTATCCATTCACCGTTTTTTAAACTAACATAAAAATATAATTATTCATTTTGATCGACATACATACTATAGTAATATTACTAAATTAATTAACGCTCCAGCAATTAGGTGAGAGTCGCCCACCATTTTATATAATAATTTACGTCACCTCTTATTCCAATAAATTCAATAATTATACAAGCGTCCCTAACATCGTTAGCATAAGAATCACATTAAAAAAAACCATATGCGTGTGAAATGTGCAAGTTTTAATGTTATTAGATTTTGCGTGCGGTATAAGATAACGTCAACTTGCTAACGTAGTGCTTTAATGCATTTTCATAATATATGCATCGGAATAACTGTTTGTCATGCATAGACACTATTGGACACAGTCCATGAAATTTAAAAGAAAATCTACGAATAATCGCGAATGTTTTTTAATGGAAATGGCCTTAACAACATCAGAAAATAACGATTTTTAAAATGTACTAAGGGCGAGATATGCTAAGGCTTGATCCGATTTTCTAGCATGCTTTATTTTAGATTTTTTTAACAATCGTGTACCCATGTCATGTAAAGTCTGACCAGGAATATATGATCACGCGCCATGTTGCGGAATTTCACTGAAACAATTTTTTCATACTATACTGAACTGTCACCCTATACATGAGAAAGAACAGCGCCCTCTTGACAATGATCATATATTACTGGTCAGGCTTTAGTAACGCCTCTAACTAATTTTATCTAAAAGTTATTGTAATAATACAAATCGAATTAAAGATATTAAAATAACTCATCTGCGGAAGGGCTTCGATAGCGATTTTGGTGCGAAAATCTGCCATTTTGTTTTTTCTGATTATTTTAAGTATAATATCTTAACCCGTAGGACGTGCCAAAGAATTATACAAACATACGTACGCCCGAAAAACACAACCTTCTTCAGCAGTCGGAAAAAAAACACATTCTGTCAGTGGGGAGACCTCCTTTCGGGCAAACTCGGCTCCGTTCGGCTCAGCATTGCTCCGAGCAATTATTAGGGTTGGCACAACTTGACGTCCCTTTGCGTGTACGACCACAGATAAGATAATGACTTGAATTTTGACAACCCTAAATAGTGCCATACATTAGAAAGGGACAGCATGATTCGTCCCTGAATCGCTGTCAAACTTCGGGTTTGTAGGAAGTGTCCTTTCTGTACGGTAGTACTATGACTTATTCTGTGATTCTGTCAAACAGAAACAAACACCAAACATTTGAACACATACGAGTATGAAAGTTATTTTTATAATCGTCAACCTTTACCAGTTATTTTTAGAAGCAAAACAAAAAGGAATGTTGTAAAAAAACTTGGCAATACAATTAGGATTAATTTACATATTACGTAATGTTCTGTGTAGTCCGTCGCACGCCAAGAAAACGTGGGTAGATTTCTATCGTCCACACTGTTAACTCATAGTTCTTAAACCTTATTTAAAATACATAAGGTTCACCTTTGAGCAGTCAACAGTATTGATGTTAGTTCATTCATAACTAGTTCAATGCCACGTGGTTTTATAGCTCACAGAAATAACAGCTGATTATACTAGTAAGTATTTACAAATAGTATTACTTGAAGCCCAGACTTACGTGTACGATGTGCAACGATTTACGTGCTATTTTGATTTTTAGGGTTCCGTACCTCAAAAGAAAAAAAAAGGAACCCTTATAGGATCACTCGTGTGTCTGTCCGTCTGTCACAGCTTATTTTCTCCGAAACTACTGGTCACTGGACCAATTAAGTTGAAATTTGGTATACATAATATATAAGTTTGTGACCCAAAGACGGACATGTAAATGAATTTAAAACATGGGGCCACTTTTGGGGGGTAAATGAGAAAATTAAAAAAAATTTGTATGGGATTCCATGTAGTTTCGTATTTTTTCTAATAATTTTATCTGCCGCTTATAAGTATACGTTTGTGTCCCAAAATGGCACATTACAGAATTACCTAGAATAGCATTTTCTGTGATGTGTTATCGATCCATCATAATGCGTAGATATTTTGAGTTGTTTTAGAATGAAATAAATGTCTAATTGGTAATAGAGATAGTCAAGGATTCGCTATGAAATAAATGTTTTCAACATGTCAAGCAGAGACTAAGAAGTCTAGTAAGTTCTCGAAACGACGACGACGTATCTATTCGTATATCGCGCGTCAGAATTATTTACTGTGAAATTCATGTGAAATTAGTCCGAATCCCAAGTGATATATCTGTGTATCATGATTTTCATGATGTAACTAACTACTAGATGGGTTTTACAGCAATGGCTACCGGCTGCCAAGCGTGGGCTCCCCGTGGTGGATGTCGCCCGAGTGCCTGCGCGGCCGCTGGTACGACCACCATTCCGACATCTTCTCCTACGGCATCATACTGTGCCAGCTGATCGCCAGGGTAAGAACCACCCCAATCCGCTAACATGGGGTTTATAGCCCAATATCTGTACCTGGCAGTAAGACGTCTAATGATAATGATGAACCACTCAGCACTGCCTTGCCTCAAACCAGCGCCAACTACCAAAAGTCGAACATTAACAGAATCAAGATTATCGAAAGTAGAGATGTAACATTTTAAAACTGCGCGGCACCAAGGCATTTACAAAAGTTGGTGCTTTTGCCGTAATCGTGTTCGTATAACTACAAGATTAATTTACATTATGCATGCGAGGTGCTCGAGAAGGGCGCGTTGTTTAACCAAAGGCATAAGAGTGTCAGAAATTATGCTAAATTAAACTCTATCACTTTGAAACAAAGTTTTAAATCATGTAGGAAATATATTCTCTTGGCTTGAGAAAGGTTTTTGTCGATCCTGGCGACGAATGACGACTAACGCTTCATAATGTTTCAGGTGGACGCCGATCCGGACGTGCTCCCGCGCACGGACAATTTTGGCCTCAACTACATGGCGTTTTTGGAGCTGTGCGACGAACAGACCGTGCCGGACTTTCTGAGGCTCGCCTTCAACTGTTGCATCGTGAGTTGTGTTGATCACCTTGTCATCATTCGCTTGCCCTTGTCCCATTCACTTGGGGTCGGCGCAGCATGTCTTTTTCATCCATACCTCTCTGTCACCCGTCATCTCATCATTCACTTGCGTTCGATTCATATCATCTCTCACACAGTTCATCCACCTTTTCCTCGGTTTTCCTATCCTCGTACCTCCCTCCACATTCATTCTTAATACCTTTCTCGTCACATGACTTTCATCCCTCCGCATCACATGCCCGTACCACGCTAGGCGATTTGCCCTTACTTTTTCTGTTCTTTTTGTGTTACATGACATGATCACCTTGTGATCCTTATGAAAACAGCTTTATGTCCCTTCCCTTACACATCTGAGCTACACGATCAGCTGACCCTCGTGGAGATTAATAATTACATGACAGTGTATGCCTCTCCTCCCCTCCCAACTTGTGTACCGTACACAGTGCCAGACTTTTTACGACTCTTTCAACCGTTACATCGTGAGTTGTGTGCTTTATAGTCCTCATACGAACAACTTTTACAAACACTTATTCATCTTTCACGTCTTGTGTAGACTACGTTTAATGAACTGGTGTGATGAATAAGCCGCGTTGGAGTTCCGACGTCTTTAATGCTGCTTCGCAATCTTCGTAGATTTCAACATGAACAATGCCGAAATTCTAGGTTCCCTTTCAAACGTTATTTCGTCTTTCTGCAATTATCGCTGTATTCTATATCTAACAAACCTACTATAATTTTCCTTGAATTATTAATGCGATGATTATAAAAATTGGATCACAGTCCTTTAGTGTTTTAATGGAACTCCAAACTATTCACATGTTGCTTGTTGCAGTACGATCCTAAAGCGCGGCCGCTATTCCCCGAGATAGTGAGCAACCTCGCCGAGATTAAGGAGAGCTTGGACGATGCGCCGTGGGGTTACGCGCCTAACATCAGCTATGAGAGGTATGCCGTTCGAATTCTTTTGATCGCTTTTCAATGTGGGTAAAGGAATTTTTTCTCGGCAATTGACAACAAAGCATTGAAAAGTATCAAAACTACCGCTGCTCAAAAGACATTGACGCACCGTAAACGCAATGGGACGTGACTCGTCCATCACGTTCCATACGAACGATAAGTAATCACTTCTTGCGTTTTCCACACAGCTTTTAAGCGCATTATGAGTATCGTATGGTTGATTCTTTACATGACTAAAGTTTTGATTTGTTTTGTATATTTTTAGCGAGGAGTCGGACGCGTCGGGTCCACGTTCCTGCCCCGGGCTGTACGCGTGGCGCCCACAACGGCACGTGAGCCACGACCCGTTGCGGCATACTCCGCTCGATACCAGTAAGTGTACGACCTGAGTGGCGAGTATCTGCGCGAGCACTCGAGTAGCATTGCGTCGAGAGATTGCGATCAGGGTCGAGCGTGCGTTTTGTGACGGAGCGGGGAGGCCTATGCTTGCATTTATTTTAAATTGATATCGCGTCAGACGCCGCGCAGTAGGCCGAGCACATGATTGGCGCGACAGTATCTCGCCGCGAGATAGACTACCCATTTTTTACTAACTGTATGAATTAAAGAGGGACAGGTAGTCTATGTCGCGGCGAGATACTCTCGCGCCAATCATGTGCTAGCCCGGCTGGTCGCAGCCGCTCGAGCGTAAACTTAGTTTGTATGCTAAGTTGCCTCGTATAATATCTTCATCGGTCATTTTGTATGGATTTTTTTGTAGGAAGTTTTTATTAGGTACTGTTCTCGGATGTGAACGTTTAGGAAGAAGTCATTCTACATTTTTCGATTTTATTGGTAAAAATTAATTGCGAATAAGGACAAAAATTATACGCAGCAAACTTTTTCGCACATGTTTATTAAGGTGGTTCGATTTTCATACAAAATTCAATCTGCTTTAATTAAGGCACTACACACTATTACTACACAAATATTTGCTCATTTATCTACTTTCGAATATTCGTTTGCGCTAAATTAATAGAAAAACTTTGTTTCATACAGAAATCATACATAAATCAACGTAATTTTTTCATCAATTTTACGTATGTGTGTGTCACAAATGTCGTGTACAAATACGTTGCGTGCGGCGTTGCCACTCTATGACGTTGGCGACGTTGCCTAGCCGACCTGGCAGGATTTGCAGTGCCGTCATGTTTAGTGCATTTTTATTTGACAGTGTTGACACTGACACATAGGGTCATGTTTATTGTGACTTATTGTTTGTATAAATTGAAAATGATAGCAACGTCTAAATCAAGTTACAAAAATCATCGGTGTTCTGGTCCGCGAAAATCCAGAAAAATTCAGACTCAATTGAAGCGGAATTCATGATGGTGAAGTTTCGTAAGGTAGGTACAGTTTCATTTCTTCATTGTACATTGTAATTTTCTCGTGCCGATCTTTTTAAAAAATAATTCTCACTTCTTCCGTAATGGTAGATATAAGCAGTGAACAATACCTATATAATGTAATTATTACTGTTTTGGTTGCCGAATAGTCAATGTGTCACTAACTCTAGGTTTTTTTAGGTATTGTGCAAAATGAAGAGGCATTCTTGGAAATAAAATGTTTTCCTTCATTAGCCAGAAAAAATCAGGACATCCTCACTGCAATAAAGTAAAATAAAACATTTCCTGGGGATGAAAATTATGGAATTTTGTCTATGAATGAAAAACACAATTATTACTAGGTAAGTAAATGATAACTTTATTAGAATCCATATTGTTGCATCATCTTTCTTCCTATAACATTAGAGATTTTGTGCTATCATGATATTATTTTTCTTTCAGGTACAGGGACAACTACGGATAACAAATATGAAAAAATGGTTTTTCATTTGTTGTGTGAATACATCTACACCAACAAGACATCCACTGCTGGACATAAGCCTCCCCAGGGATCTCCACAACGACTGGTCTTGCAAGACCGGCCAAAATATCGAGAAATAAATAATATAAATAAACATGCTAAATATTCCGTTTTCTATAATAGTTATAATTAGAAGGCCATGCAATGTTGTTACTCACTGTACCTACTTGAATCCAAAAAAAATAATATAAAAAAGTTTTAATTTTATTTTACAATTACTACTTTATTATTAGTACATTACGATACAAGTGCGAAAAGTAGGAAATTGGCAACGAGTAGCGATAAATTGAAACACGACCGAAGGAAGTGTTTTAATCGACACGAGTTGCGAATTACCTTTTCGCACGTGTATTGTACAACGTTTTACAGTACATAATTATGGCCCTTTACATTTTCGACATATGCACGTATTGTACTAATTACCGCACTAGGGCGGTAACGTATATGTAGCACCATATGTACTAAAAAGTATTTTACAGTACATATGGTGCAACTTTCTCGCCCTAGTGCGTAAAGAGCACTTTTCATGCATATGTCGAAAGTTTAAAGGGCCATATGTACTGTAAAACGTTGTACGAGACACGTGCGAATAGGTAATTCGCAACTCGTGTCGATTTAAAACTCTCTGCGGTCGTGTTTTAATCTGTCGCCACTCGTTTCGAATTTTGTATTTTCCGCACTTGTATCGTAAATAACTATTTCAAACTGCAAGGGTACGATGATAGATCTCAATTCAATATAATTTTGCAACATTTGGCATTATTAGGTTATAAATTGTATGGAGATGAAATCTATCATGGTACCCTTCCAGTTTGAAAAATACTATAGAGGCTGGGCAGTAAGGGATTGCTTTACTTGTAGAACTATATTTAGCGCTTTAAAAAAAAACTGATACCTGACACTTACAAACCTGGACTTCCTTGGGCTAGTGCTACTAAGAATCGTCAGTATTCTCCATCCTTTCTGAGTCGGAAGAACCCAAAAAGGTGAGATTTGTGAAAGTCAGGTTTTCAATATATGTGGCGTTTTCAACCAAACCTACTTATTGTTGTCATATTTCCATAAAGCTTCAAAATGAAATCAACCTAATCGACAACCGACAATGTGGTACCTTTTAGTTCAAAACGTCACATATTTTTATAAAACGTTATAAACTAATTTATTAATAATACTGAATATCTGGGAGAAAAAGAAAACATTAGTAAAAACTCAAAAATGCTCGTTTTCCCAGAGATAAGACCTAGCTAGATCGAACCCCTTACAGCAAATTTCATCGAAATCGTTAGAGCCGTTTCCGATATCACTGAAATATATTTCGGTTATATCGGAATCGGACAAGAATTCGAAGAATAAAAGGTATAAGAAACATAAGATAACACAAAAAGGACAAAAAAAGTACCCCTGACGTACCAGTCTCGAACCCGAATCCTCTTGCACGTATTTCCACGAACATACCGCAACGCCATTGCAGCATACTTACAATGCATGAAATTGTCTACTTGCATGTGTGAGTAATAGTAGGAAATAGCATGACAGAAACACTCTGTCGACTTTAAAAGTGTTTTTTGCACTAATGAAGTATTCAATGTTTATTATAATAGTTCAATATTTATGTAAAGGGTGCGCTAAACATACTTTTAAGTATACAGATACCAACACTATTCCGCAAAAAAATAAAACCTGAAAATTTGCGAAAGTGACGCCATCTAGCGGGGTTTAAGCTTTGGGTAACCTAGTCGAACCACCTTAATTATGGTCGTCTTCTCTTCGGGCTGGAAAAAAAATCAGTTAAACCTATGGAAGGTACCCACTAAGCAGCAGGACCAATGTACAGGGAAAAGGACCTAAAACTTTAATATTATAAATCTCAATATGTGTCAATATTATTCCTAATGTTGTATATTTTCCAGTCCAGCACCGGCGCTCGCTCTCCTCGCTGGAGTGGGGCCTGTGCCCGCCGCCGCGCTGCTCGCCGCCCCCGCACCGCTCCGCCTCCGCGCTGCCCGCCGCGCGCGCGCCGCCCCCGCACCGCCTCGCGCGCCTGCACCGCCTCGCGCACATCATGCTGCTCCGCGACCCGCCCAGGGGACGCGGGGGCACGCCGCTGCATACCTTCCGCGGCGTTAATAAGATTCTTGAGCATCCGCATTCCAGGGCGAGCGGGTGAGTCCTTCGTCCTCCCCGCCCGGGCCTCCCTCGTCAGCGTCGTCTAGCACGTATCGTGCTCCTAAGAAACCCATCGAGGAGAAGGAGAGCAGCCCCGCTAGTCCCGCTCCGTACGTTCCGAAGCGTTATTAAGACACTTGAGCATCCATATTCAAGAGCGAGCGGGTAATGTTCAAGTTGTAAACGGTGAATTTGTAGGTGACGTGGAACGATTTATGTTGTTGGATGGGATCAATATACTCAAATAAGTAATCCTGGTCACGGCATCAACATGTAACAACCACCTAACGAAAAAATAATATATACAGTTTTTCATTGTGCGTGGAGCTCCCATCCCCGCTAGTGGGAGTGACAAACGAACCGAGGCTTAACTTTCTGAAATACTTCTTATAAGAATAAGGCAATACTGCCCTACTGAGCCAATTAGCGTTCCTTCAAATAAGAAATTAAATGCAAACATAGATCTTAAATTCTTTATCTTCAAATTTTCTCTTCAGTATCATTTCTTTTTGAAATACCGCTATTAAGCTTATGAGGGCAGTAAAATTCAACTCAAATAAATAATCCTGGTCACGGCACCAAATTGTAAAAAGGTACGAAAAATTAATTCGCTTTATTTTACAGTTTCTCTTCGTGCGTCGAACTCCCATCGCCGCTAGTGCGCGTGTCCGACGAGCCTGAACTAGGCGAGCCGCGGTGCGCGTCCTTGCCGTCGTCGCCCGGCCTGTCGCGGCGCGGCTCGCTGGAGCGGCCCGTGCAGCAACAGCAGCCGCGCCCTACTAACAACACCGGTGAGTCCTGTTACACGAACAAACCATAGTTAGTTTCACTCGAAATAAGAGTTACGTCTATTGTTCTGATTCATTCTTCTATCAAGTCAGGCATCGTGTGTTTTCCTTGCTTTTAATATAGATAAATAGTATGTAATTTTGCAATCTGAGACACGACTACTTTTCAGAGAAGATAGTGCCGAGCTTGGTTTTGGTCTATTTGAACGCAGCTTTTATATTTTATCGCCCAGCCTCGTGTTAAGGAAACCCCTTATTATTTATGAGGTAATTCATCGCTTAGAATCTCTACAACATTCCAGCGTGTTTACGAAAGATAAACATTTGCCGGAACATACACCGGGCCGGGCGCCGGGTACAAGTTTAAAGGAACATTTTGGTATTTCCAGAGCTATCGGAAGGCGCCCTACTCGGCGCGACACGACGGCGCGGCTCGTGCGAGTCGGGCATCTTCTCCGTCGCCAACGAGGACCTGTGCGCCACGCACGCCGACTGCTTCTACAACGCCATGTGCCCCTGCTCGCTCATGGGCTGCCAGCGCTGCTGGTGGTGGCCCCGACACCGCCCCACGCCCGACACCACAGAAGAAGACTCGCTGGACTATCGCGACCCACCGCTGCGGATGTGTGAGCATTGTCTGATTATTTACGATAGAATGTTCAACGCTAGAACGTACAAGCGCGGCGCTGCCGGCTCGGCCAACTCCAGCCTCTTCGTCCTCGACGATTCCGCCCTTTCGACTACGACGGTCAGCTCGCTGCGGAGTCTAGATGACTTAGAAGAAGTCCCCTCCCGCGACGAGCCCCAACCGCGGAGAATAATCGAGCATGACGCTTCACCGTTCTTGTGCGGCAAGCTCGACTCTAACCGACCGGATTCCGACGCTTCCGAAACGCCGGAGCCTCAAAAGGAATACCATATTCTAGACAGATGTTGCTGCGTCAACCGCGCGAAATGCATAAGCGGATGCGTTTCCCATAAACCTTTAGATGACGATGAGCTGAGCTATCTCCTTCAACGCGGTCCGCTTATCAACCATCTTCTAAATTCCTCGTGTAAAAGAACCTCCAGCGTCTACACGGACAGTTCAGAAGATGTGGCGTCGCTTGCCGGTTCGGACAGCCTCTACTGTGACGAAAGAATCCCGCGCCACGTCCGCTCCGCGCAGATATCCAAAATAGTGGAGTACTTCGAGCGCAAAGGCGCGGACTTCAAGTGCGATCGGACGTTCAAAAGTTCGCGTTTCAAAGTGAGCAACTTCAGCAAAATGGAAATGTTACAGTTCGCGAAAGGTAAGGAGGGTGAGCGCAGTGAGAAGGAGTACTTCGTGGACGTGAAACATAGGGGGCTCGATGACGGCTGCGGGAGGAAGTGCGTCCAACAGAGACTCATGATCTGTGAGGGCGCCGTCAAGTCGAAACTTTCCCTCTTCGACAAGAAGTCGTAGCGACGTTGAGCGTTTACTGATTGTGTCAAATCGATACTGATTCGATACTTCCATAGTAGTTACGGATAAATATTTTTACTCTATAATATACACGGCGATATTGGAGTGATTCAAGGCTAGTGCCGACGTTTCCCGTCTACATATTCTATAGATACGACGTATCGTGTTGAAATTTGTTTGGCCGCCGGCCGTACTGTTTCGATTTTATTTTGACGACTGAATTAAAAGTAAGGTTTAGGAGGACGGTTGTAGATTTAGTTTTAGTGGAAATATTAGTTCGGGCGGAGCTTCTCAGTTGATCCTACGATGGCCTATTGTTACGCAATAGTCTATATTAGTCTAAATATATATGGCAGTATATAATCATTGTTTTCTAAACGAAGCGCATTCTTTATAGTTATACCGTTTATATAGTGTGGAAAAAATGTCTGGGCCCTGGACCAAGAAACAATGGTCTTACACTCGTCTGTCGTACAAAATATCCATAAAATCGAATATTTACTCAAGAATATTTTTAGACAACCGAAATTGTAAAATAAATGAAAATCTTTGAATGCAGTTTCTTTTTAAAAATAAAAAAATGTTTCATTTAAGTTAAACGAGCTAACTTAAGGTTTTAAGGCACTTTCCTTCCAGGGCCCATTATTTTTTTCCACCCTGTATAAATTCGAGTTCTGTAAATACGTTTAGGTTTAATATGTTTCATTTAAACTTATTTATACACAGTATTATATTAGTACTTGCCAGTTCAGATAATTATAGTGTACATAAAAACCGTAACTTAAGATTTAGCAACTGTCATAATAATATTTTTTTACTTTTAAAGTGGCAGCAGTTTAATAGATAATTTAGTAATTAAACATTTTTAGATTTTAATATACATCCTTAATCCTTATTAAATTTAATCGACAAAGTCATAGATTGAGTTATTTAAAATTATAGTTTTTTTATTATTATTTTAAAGTCGGTCGGCTAAGAACCGTTTCTGTCTCTTTCACTTGCGTCTGGTGTGAGTAAGACTTATTCAGACTTATTGATACAAATTTGACATGTTTTAGTCTGTCAAATAGATGACAAGACTTATTTGTCAAACTTTCATATAATACGGTCATCATTCGCAACATCTTATACCTATGTGTAGATTATAAGATGTTGTATAAGTGACATATGTAAGTAATAAGGGAAAGGGATATACTAATAAAACATTTCATGTATAGATAAGTCAAAATAAGATTTAAGATCACAAAGAAAAAAAGAAGAAAATAAGTTGTTTTCATGAGTTTCTAATCTTTACTTAGTTTATTTCACTAAAACAACAATTTGAGAAAAACAACCCAATACTTATTTGGAGTATACACATACATACATACATACGTACATATAGCTATATTTCAGCATTTTCGCTCGTAAAAATAACATACTTTTGACGTGATAACGTCTTAAGGGGCCCACTAACTATCAGTCCGCCGGACGATATCGGCCTGTCAGTTATTCGGAACTGTCAAATTTTTATTCTAACTGACAGGCCGATAGACTTCCGGTTCGAGCGCCATCTTGATAGTTAGCATCGTGATTAATTATTTTGTTTTTTGCTCATTAATATTGTTTAAAGTGTAATATCGATAGCTTATTATACAGTAAACTAATGTGGTAGTGTGCAGTGAATGGAGAATTAATTTTGAAGCGCGTTTAACCACCATCTTGGAGTCAACGGCCGGTAGTCCACGTGCTTCTTGTAAAGTCTAGCTATCGATTTACAAGAGCTAACAAATCACCGTACACTGTCTTGTACAACCGTACAATTTTTGTCGTTTTTAAACCTCTTAATACCTTGATACTGGCGAAATAGTCCCACTGGGCTGAAGCCATAATTTTAAAAGAAGAAGAAGACAGGCCGATATCGTCCGGCGGCCTGATAGTCAGTGGGCCCCTTTATAAAACGATGAACACCTAACCGGTGGCATGCACGAAAGTGTCACGTTGTGGGCAGATCTCCATGGTAACGTATCGAAAAAGTTGTATTTTTCAATTAACTCCTTTGTATTATACAAAATAATGATAATTCAGTGATAATAATTCAATTCAATTCATAAATAAAAGTATGCAATTTTTCATCAATGTTTTCTTATGACGTTATCATTATCACGCAAAATTATCGTCCGTAAACGGACTTTACAGACATATTTTTTTTTATTATTCTGCGAGTTACACCAGGCGTAGGAGACAATATTTCGTATACTTATCCTAAATTAACTTTAAATCTTATCTATATCTATACAGGCACGTAACTAGTCTTCACATACGTGTCAAATGTCCCTCGAACTACTAACGAACAAACATATTGAAATATTAATTATATACCTATCTATCTTTATCTTTGCACTAAGCAGCTGCTATGATGGAGTGAGTCAATATCTTTATCAGAAACTCTGTTAAAACAAAATATTTCCATAATATCAACGTTTGAAAAATCTATTTTATTTTGACTTGATATTCCTCATTAGAATCATTTTGTATATGACAATATGTCCAACGGAGAGACAACTGTTACTGTGTTCATAAAACTTTACAGGCCTGATTTAGTTAAATTATGTTTTATACCTTTCTTACAAATACATAAGTCAAAATGACAGATAAAGACAAACGATTCATAGCTAATTCAGGCCAGTGACGCGTTTATGAATAACGACAGTCTTTATACAATGTTGAGTTTTCCCAAAAAACGGATCACTAGATCGTGGTCTCCGTCCCATACATGTTACACTTGTATTGTACAATACAATATTTAGTGAAATGAACAATCGTCAAATATTTTTACGCCGATTTCATGGCATTTTGACTGCAACTCCAGCGGCAGAAACTCCATTATTATATAATGAATGTACAAAATTGTGTCAAAACAGATGAAAATATTGAAAGGCGCGTTTCAGCAAAAACAGCCAAATATAGTTCAGTTTATTATTAAACTAAAAGTACTTTAATCGAGTATACAAATAAACTTGAAAATTATGGTCCTAAAAAAGATGTACCCTTTTTTTCGGGAGCACGGGTACAATGTCGCTTCCGAAATGCGGAACGTGCAATAAATAAAGCCAAAAATAATGAAACTTGTTGCTAAGATTCTAATTAGTATCTTGGCAAAAGTTTCATTATTTTTGGCTTTTTCAAGAGAAGTTTTTGAATAACACAGTACAGCCCGACCAAGCGAACTCTGCAGACTGCAATGACATAGTGTGGAAGTGTAACGTCAAATTTCTATGAAAATCTGATATTTGTTGTAGTGAAAAAGTGTGCAGCTTTTTCACGTCAAAATCAGCAGCAGAGTTAGCTTGAAAATACTAGGATGATTTCCAAAATGATTTCGTCTAATGCTTGATTCCAATTGTCTTGAAATGCGCCTAAAATGGATTATTTTAATGAAAAACAAACTCAGAATACACAGAAATACACAAACAATAAGAGTTCACATATAGCCAGTTTGTCTCTCGTTAAAATAATCCATTTATAAATAAAAAATATTTTTGTAAATACAGTATTACATATTTATTTAATCATCAACATCATATACTTTTAAATCATGGTATATATGTCAGGGTATACTAAATCATTGTAAATATGAAGAGATTCCATTTTGAAGGTGTAAAGAGAAATTAGTTTATAACGGGCTCGTTTGATATGACGATATTTCAGTGCCAAAAATAATTTGTATTATTCTTTGATTGAATATGTTAAAAATTGCACACTTTGTTGAAACATTTCCTTGTGTTGAAACCACGCCAAATCTTATCAAATAATTCAATAAAAATACCGAAAGGTTAAAAAAATGTACTCATGTCTGAACCAGATATTCCAGGTAAATATAATTGCAAACTTATTTTTTGAAGTTGAATGGAAACACTAAATAAGTAAGATTTTACCTGCAATAAGAAATACGTCATGATAATTCAGAGAGACAGTTTAAACTTACTATAATACGAAAATAACAATTTAGTAATTTTTTTTGTAAATTATTTTCGTGTCATATTGACTATTCGTCTTAATAAAATGAAAGCATCATTTCATCAGACATACTTGGTGTGGTTTCATAAATAGTAATGAATAAATCGAAAGCAATTAATTGTCCGTCCAATCGTTCCCAGTGCAACTATGAAGCACTTCGTATTAAACCATACGGCAAACGGACATTCTCCCCCTATCAATATGAAAATCTTTAACTAGAACTGAGAAAGACGATCTGGACATGATCTACAAACTTTAATATTTTAACTTTACTTTTTTGGTAATTGATTGTAATAGAAAAGTGGAAGAAAAAACGTGATTATGTAATTTAAAAAAACTAACTGCAGGGTCCCCAAGGGCTACAAGAGCCCCCTGTTTACTGGCGCGAAATATAAATGTCAAGCTGTCAAGTTTCTAATTTACGCCACAAGATGGCAAAACCTACCACGCGCAAGGTAGGGCGTGAACTGCAGGGGGGCAGCACCTGCTTTAACGTGAAGTGTCGAAGTCAAGTTTATGTTACCGATTTAGGCCACAAGATGGTAGATCCTTCAACGCGCACGGTTCCTATGTTTTGTGGTCAATGAATTGTCAAACGTCAATTTTTGACAACCAGAATAGTGTACAGCCGTACAGCGCCGTCTCGAGTAGCTGTCCAAATTCCAAGCACAAATTCATCTTAGACTACTCGTCTAGTACAATTAATAAATCAATCTTTGCTTACACTGATATTACAGGTCCAGATCTGCTTGTGTGTGAATATTCACATAGTAATGTTAATAATTGTTCCTAAGCCTACCGCTGCCGTATGTGTACGTACCTAGTACTTTATTTGATACAACTGTGTAGTTAGCAGGACGCAAGACTGAAAGTAGTTGAAGGTTTTCTTTCATACGTACATTTATCTCCATTCTCATAAAGTAAATATGTAGAAACATCTTTAATAGTTAAACTTTTAGAGATATGTATTAAGTCTTAATTTGTCAGTTCATTGGACGGTCCCAAAGGCTTCTGTTTATTGTAAAATGACCTCTATCAGTGCGTAAAAGAATCCAAATTGGCAGGGCTCATTTGAACATTGACCTTAATAGGTTTAAGACTACTTAAATAATAAAAAAGTACCCTATAATGTTATTGGGATGATTCAATTTGCATAGTCAATATTGATAGATAATATTATTTGCAATAAAACTGATTTAGTGTAAATATAGTCCAGTTATTTTTGTTTAACAATAATAACCAGTTTTTATACTGGTTATTGTACTTTCCGAGACGTTATTGATACATTTTCAACAACTTATACAGCAAAATTAAATTAAACATCCGCCATTTTGTAAAAGTGCCATCACGAAATGGCCGCAATGAGAATGTATCGAAAACGCTCGTATTCTCGTCAAGTGTTATAAAATAATTGTAAAACTAACTACGATATTCGTCAAATGTACCTGTTACGACTACACTATGTTTTACGTGCAATAGAGAGGTATATTTAGAGAAACACCTTAGTAACTGTGAAAAATTTTCCTTGGCATTTTTTGGAGTAAGTTTGCACTAAAGTATTTTTCTTGATTATGGTCTAAAATCTAATCGTTTTCATGTAATTATGTTTACATTCTCGTCGATATCCTTAAAATTGCAGGGTTATTGAGCAATTATCGACCTCAAATCTGTGTCTTGACTTGACACCAGTTCCTTCTCGGACCCTTGCCAAGGAATGTTTCAACGCAAACTTGCCATTTCTAGAGCAGTGTTACACCATTTGAGCATATCAGTTTCAGGATACGTAGTTAAGAAATAGTTGTTTTTGGTAAAGGTGTTAATTATCGTCAGAAATGGTTTATTTTGAAGTTGATTCAAGTCTGAATGAGTCATAATGAACCATGTTTGATAATTTATTGATACAAATAGAATAACCTGTTTGGGACACGCGCGTGTAAGGTATATTACTCTATAGTTGGCACTTTAACAATGGTTGGCATCTTCAACCTTAGTTTAAAGCCGCAGTGGCGACTTTCCTACAAATCAGGTGCCAATTACTGGTACTTTTCAGTGCCAATCATTGGATAGTTTACCCTATATAATGTTTCTGAAATACTTATACACTGCAGTAATATATACATCAACGTTAATATAAACTCAGAATAGTCATGTTAATGTTTTATCAATGACTATACACGAGCAAAGCTTAACGCAGATGGCGCTACAATCTAAAAAAAAATTGGATATGTCAAATCCAAAGAAACATAAACAACAGACTTTTGAGTTTCTCAAAGTGAGTTATTTTGACTAGAAATCATTAGATATCAAGATATCAAATATTAAGGGGATTTGAAACGTAATGTTGTCAGTAAAATAAAGCCGTTTGAATATTTCTGCAGAACTATAGATGACAAATTCGACAGTATTAATTAAGAATTCGTTAACCTATTGCAAAGTTTGAGGTCCACAAATGGTCACATTGGACACAACACTTTGATCACAAAAGACGTCAACTGACGCGCGCGGCTATAGCTCAATATCTACCTTTGTGCACTCCGACAAGTTACAATCAGACGGTCAGGCGATATCATAAAAGTGATGACCAATAGCATGGCACTTAAAAAGTGGGTGTTGAAAAAAAAAGGTTAGCTCAGGTAGTTTATTGCCGTCCATTGTCCGTGTGACGGCCGGCATTTGCAAACCAAGATAAGGAATCCAAAATGCATCCTAATATACAATAGGTACATGATGACGCGGGCGATAGGCGTGGCATTCAAAGCGTTGTTTTTTTTTTATTACGAGTTTCTCATACTAATGTTGCATTAATTGTTATTTGCATAAGACGTAAAGGCGCCAGACTAATTAAATGCAAATTCACTATTGTTTTAAAAATGCTCGCTGTTACTCAGTAAACCTATTTAGTTATCTTTGCCTGACGCAATCGTAATACCAATTTTAAAATTGCGATTAATTTTTATCAACTGTTTTCAACGTTAAAGCGCAACTTCAATAACTTTTTAACACTGTTTGAAAATAGCAGGATCTTTGGTTCCATCGTGTTCTCGCGAGACCATTTTGAAGGTTTTTTTTAGTCTATACTGCACTGCACTACTGAGTTTTGAACCCACGATTTTAGTAATTAATACGCCAACCAATGGATAAATTATAATCCGACCACAGGTTTTGAGAAAGCTGACGTGGATTTTATAAGTGAATGTACAGTAGCCATCAGATATATCGGAGCGGCCAAGGTGGTCACAAATATCTCAACACACCTCTATTAAATCACATTTACAATCGGGTCTATCGCGAATTTATTTTGTACACCTCTATTGTCACGGCGTTAGAGTGCGTGTTCAGATATTGTTGAGCACCTCGGCTGCTCCGATATATCTGATGGCGACTATTCTGTACTGTCAACATACGCTTATAAAATCCACGTCAGCTTTCTCAAAATCTAGTTGGAGTACAAATTATATACTATTAGAGGAGAAATCACCATACATCATTAAATAAAGGATTTAATACATAAAACCACGGAAAACAGGCATAGCTTAGGTATATCACACTCCGACGCCGTTATGGCCGGCGATCCCCGTCTTACAGTGCGGGACGCTCCACACGTAGTGTGTCCATCGACACCAATCGTAGGGCTGCACCCGAGCAAGCCACATAATCGGTTATCAATACCTACACGTGCGTGTCCCTTAGTAAGTTAATATTGTTTTAAGGCACTAACGTCTGTTATACGGTTGTGTCCAGCCCGACTAATTAGTGTAAGAGCCGAGGAGGCGCAAGCATAATTTGTAACGAAGGTGTATTAAATATATTTTGTTTCAATTAGCTATTTATTTTTACCCATAAAACGTGAGATGCCTAATCCTACCTGTCTAATATAGCGCTTGCACACGGCGCATGTAACTTGCACATGTTGATTTTTAAGCCACTTCCACAGGTTACAAATGCATAATGCATCATCATGGGAACAACACGTATAAAGAAATCGGACGACATACGCATGTTACATGAACGTTTGCAAGAGCCGTTTCAGTTTTTTTTTTTCGGTGGATTCTCAACAATTTTCGCATAGCACAGGATTTGTATGTTTCACTGACTCATTCAGAAATACATCTTGTAATAGGTACTACACACACACTACACACTTTATACAAGGAACAATCTGATAAAAGTTAGTACGGGAGAGTCAATTTCTAGATAGTGCTTTAATAAATCAACACGAAGCAAGATTTTTATTAACTTTGTTATTATTCAAGTCCATTTACTTACCTCAAGGATCAATTACAAATAGTGTATATTTTTTTTTTTACAGAATTATTATGATCAAATAGTACCTCTAAAACTTTGATTTCTTTGATAATCCTTTTTCTTTGCAAATGTTTATCTTAACTATCAGTGGCAGGGTTTTGGGTCTTCGGGCCATTTCTGTAACAAGTAGATAGCACGATTTTAATACTCTAGGTTTGTCATAGGTATAAATTTTATATACCACAATACAGGGTGAAATTTTAACTACCAGTCATACTCTGCGTTCTTTTTAGGGTTCCGTACCAAAAAGGTACAAAAGGAACCCTTATGGTACGACTCTGTCCGCCTGTCATATCTTTCACATTTCTAAATATCTCGAGAACTACTGAAGCTATCGATTTGAAATTTGGAATAGTTATGAACAGCGTTAACCCAAACACATTGGAAGTGTAATTTGTATTTTTTTTATTAATTATGACAAATGCCCAATTTAAGTGGGGGCAAAATTTCAAAGTCTAGTTAGTGGTCGAGTGGGATATCATTTGAAAGAGCACGAATTGCACATAACATTTTTTTATTTGTTTTTCATGCAAATATAAAATGCAAAATACAACTTTAAATAGAAATGCCCATTAATTAAATTAAATTAAAAATAAGTATCTATTTCAATGAAATGACCAGGGACCGGCCCGCTATCCCTTATCGGGGTTTAATAAGGGTATTGCATAAGGCTTAACTCACCATACCCTTTGCCAGACGAAACCCTTTGTTTTGCTTTTAAAAACCCTTATATAAAGCTACCACATTTGAGTAATCGGTAGCCCAAATACCCTTACAAAACCCTTATCATCCGCTCACCAACACCTTGCATATTGCTTATAAGGCGGACGCGGCCTTATAAAGGGCTTCCATTTTAGCATATAAGCGTGCAAATTTAAGTCGTCTATCTTGTTCATAAAGCACACATTACTTCGAATCCGAGCGATCGTCGGCGGCGACGGCGGCGTTCTTTGACTAGGCACGTATTTTCTTTCCTTTTCATACACTACCGTAGATATATACTAATCCTGTCTCTTTCACGCAAAGGGAAACCTTTATAAAAAGCGCTTAAACATAAGGGTAACCCTTATTAAGAGCTAGCCTTATTTTTGGGTAGCTTTTCGATAAGGGTTAGTCAAAGGTAAGGGTATGAATGGGCTTGCAGTTCAAAAGGGAAAGTCTTTCAATGTGTTAGCCTTGTTTAAGTGTCGCCCATTGAAAGGGTTTTATCGCGGAAAGGGTTGTCCGGTCCCTGGAAATGACCAATTACCAATCGTTGCTTCAAAATCCTAGGCTGATTAAAACACTTGCAGCTCGCGCAGCAAGGCGGCGGCGGTTCCACTTTCTTCTTCGGTGGGCACTTGCCTCCCATCCCCCCGCCCCCCATTCCCCCTACTCGACCACCTAGAGGACCTCCTCTACCTTGCCCAATAGAGCTCCAGAAGTGTGTTTTGCCGTAGTACCCTAATAGGAGAAGAGCTAGGGCCGCGTTCCAGAGGCCTATAGGACCTAGGTAGTTGTATGCTGGAAAAAGAAAGTGGGTAAGTGATTAAGTGTACGGGAAGCCAGTGATACCTTCTTATACCTTATACCTTCGCCTTCACTTAACAGTTTTAAATCCAGGCTAAAACGGTGGCTTATTGAGCACACTTTCTACAGTTTTGCAGATTTTATTAAATAAGTAATTACCTAATGTTATTGTAGGTATACTTTTATTTGACATGTATTATATATAACACTAATTGTAATTTTATTTTAAAATTTTATTTTTTTGTTTTGAATGTAATTATTGTATTTATAATGCTAATTTTATTTTAATTGTTATTTTTTTATTTAATTTTTAATGTAATTATAAAAAACGACATGTAATATGAATTATTATCAATATACGAATATGAATATAAATACCGATAAAGTCGACCTGTTTGAAGGTGAAGCCAAAGTATAATCTCAATATTTTTGACTTAACCGTAGAGAAAGCGATAAAATTGCAAGCAATAATTAAAAATCAAGCTAGTCGATACTGGTATCAAGTAATGCCTTCAATACGGTTGCCAGTAGGTACACCCCTTTATTTTTCTATTAGCGACCCGCCCCGGCTTCGCACTAATTTACACAAAACCTTTACAAATTATGTTATAATGTTTTAATATTTATACATATAAACCTTCCTCTTGAATCACTCTATCTATTAAAAGAAACCGCATCAAAATCCGTTGCGTAGTTTTAAAGATCCAAGCATACATAGGGACAGACAGCGGAAAGCGACTTTGTTTTATACTATGTAAGTACATAGTGATGTGCACATGCTAGGTCTATGGATGTGCAATTGTGCAAGTTACGTTTGCAACAAGAGAGCAAAGTAAATTTTTGCTGCAAATGTTGATTTAAGTTTCTAACTTTTCAAAGCGAAGCTGTTAGCGAGCGTTTGAGTACTTACTCACGGCATTTAAAATTACTTCTAAATATACTTTTTTTTATCTACTTAGTTTTTCAAGTGCCGAGTCTCAAGTTTCAATAGCTTCGTGGCTTCGTGATTATAAGACTTATACAATAAATAACAAATGATTAATGGCAGCAGCTAAGCAGGGAAGATGTTCAAAATAAACAGCTAATCTACTTCTGTAAAGTATAACTTAGGTGTTATTAATATATTATAGTCGGAGAGCTAGCCGCGAAATAAGTTATTCAATTTGCAAAGTAGCCGAACCTTAGTTTTTCTTATAAAAAGAACAGAGTGTGAACAAAGTGTGAAATTTTGTTATAAAAGTAACAGGGGGCCTAGCCAAGATAACATTAGTTGATAATGTAGGTATGGATAGTCACGTGATTTTTCGTAACATATGTCATCCCAGATCCCAGTACATTTTTTCTATTTGTTTGGGATTGTAACTGTCGATATACGATTATCATCTTGGCTAGGCCCCCAGGTGTCATTAATAAAGACGTTGCTGACTGAATAGATGATAAGATAATTTTTTCTGCAAATTATACACTAATACCTTATTCCATGGCCGGCTCTTAACTCTTAAACCACTACTAACTTCTATCAAACATGAACCGAAGTCTCTGCATAAACCCCCCCTTTTCGCCCGCCCCTGCCCCCGTCCCCCCACTGCCCACAACACTGCCGCCATCGCCTATGCCGCCGCTAACGCTGCCGCTTACCCCGCTGCCCCCACTTGCCCCATCGCCGCTTATTATGCCTCCGCTTTCAATACCGCCTTCGCCTTTTTCATATCTGGCTTCTGTTCTCCGTTTAAGTTCTTCCGCACTGATAAGTAAAGTAACAAACATAGGGAGCAGTTTTGAATGGTTAGTTTCACTAGATCCGGTCCGGTCGATATACGTCTAGTAAAGCATAGGGAACATTATGACTAAATGTGGTTTATTGTGAGTATTTGAAGTTTTTAAGCTTGTAGATAACTAAGCAACCCTATTAGATAACCATTTGGACGGCAAGAAACACGTCCAAACTTTTCGTCAATTGTCGTAGGTACCCACAGCGCCAAAAACACCTACATACTACTTAAGTCACATAGGTACATTTATATTCGCTCGCTTGCGCCCGTGATCTTGGCGTGTTAGTGACTTTTGTAAGTACCTACCTATTGGTCGCTCACTAGATGAAAGAGACCTCCGAAGGGTGCCAGTTATTACAATGATGATAATAATGATGACGCACGTAAATAAATCATACCTACTACCTACCTAAGCTAATTTTGGGATTCAACGCCGTTATTACACTCGCACATTGGAACGACGTGCGAATTCGTACCCAATGGGAAGACAGCCTAATATTGGAGAAGCAAATAGGGACTTCCCCGTATAGTTTCGCCTTTATTTAGTTTAATATTCAGGGATTCCAGCTCCAACCATAAAATTCAGTAAGATAATGCGGGGAATCCCCGCCAATACACGTGTCTGGTATGTCTACAAAGATAATGTTATCGTTTAGATACACTGTATAATAACTTTAGATCGAGGCCAAGCATGACTATCATATCAATCGCCTTGTCGATCTTCTTAGAAATGTTTTGGTGATAATGCCTATTTGATACACAGTTATTGAAAATAATGAGTTTAAAAAACCCTCTGTAAAGAACGTTAGCGTTGTCGGTCCATTATATTATTATAGGAGATTTTCGAAAGATTTAATCTTAATGTTCTTAATACGAGATTAAGTAAAGTTTAAACCGTTGCAAGCATTTACGTACAAAAAAAGAGCGCATGGCTTCTATTTTCCGCTCTCAAGGGACACAACACAATATAATAAACCTACCTTGGCGGGTGTTTTGGTCACCTTACGTTTTAAGACAAAGTTGTGCATATGTCGTCAGCGGATTTGAGAAGAGACAGTGTTGAAATTGAAATCATTTATTGCATATCACATAGCAGGTACAGGTGTTCTTAACTATAAGCTGTTCATGTGACACCCTGTTAGGGCACGGCTACATAGGGAAACATACTTATTCAATCTAAAATTATACATAATATTTATATGATTATTTACGTAGATTATTTACGGAGACGTATATGGGAGACCAACGGAAACCCAAGAAAGATTAGAAAAACCTAGTCTAGCCTTTCAGCAAGCTATTTGAAATGAACTCACCAGTCACAAGGCAATACTGTCCTACATCTACACGGCAACATTGTCTCACATCTGGAACAACTACCCGAAATTCATCGCGTCTAATTTTATGTTGTTATTAGTAAAACACTGATATATGACGATAATTTTATTCAGTTTACATACTTTTGCACTTGAAATTTATTTTTATGTCAAAAAGACGCTGTCATTCTTCTCTCTGTCTGGATAACCTGTCAGACTGTCAAAATGTATCTTCATCTGTGCGGGCACTGAAACAAGGAGGTAGAAAATAGCAAAGGATATAATTCGATTTTTTCACTGGTACTTATACCATTACCATCGTCCATCATCGTCATCATCACATCATCGTCATTAGCCTTTAACATCAATAGTATGATGGATTAAGCAGAGAGAGAGTGCAGCAATTACGCAAATGTCGCAAATTACTTATGTAGTAAGCCCAATGGTGGATGCGACAGCCGCGACCGCATATAGCTGGCAGGAGAATGTCATGCCCGGTGACGAAGGCGTGTAAACAGCGCGCTGGTATCACAAGTATCGCCTAGTGTGAAGAAGGTTAAACCATGCTTCATCGTGTGTAACTACTCCCTCACCCAGGGTATTTTTCTAGTGGAAATGCGAGAAAGGGTACAATTAACATCTCGCTTACCCACACTGTAAGCCTTAACTATTGCAAAAACATGTAGTGTTGCTGTTAGTACCTGTGACTTGGACTTGCACTTGCACTGGAACGGATAGCCCATCTGCTGGTTGACGCCCTTGTTGTACGAGCGGCTGCCATCCCAGTACTTGTAGAGCAGGGCTAAGACCCCAGCCCGTTGACTATTATGTTGGTACCTGTGACTAGGACTCGCACTTGCACTAGCTGGAACGGATAGCCCATCTGCTGATTGACGCCCTTGTTGTACAAGCGGCTGCCGCCCCAGTACTTGTAGAGCAGGGCCAAGACCCCCAGCCCGATGACTATGTTCGTACCTGTGTCTTGGACTCGCACGTGCACTGGAACGGATAGCCCATCTGCTTATTGACACCCTTGTTGAACGAGCGGCTGCCGCCCCAGTACTTGTAGAGCAAGGCCAAGACCCCCAGCCCGAGGACAATGCCGGCCGCCACGGGCACCCAGTCCTTCTCGCGGTCACTCATTTGAGTAGAAGTGGAATAAAAGCGCTGTAAAAGAAGAAAGCTAGCTTGAATAGCTAGAGGAAGCCGGTAGAAAGTGTAGTGTAGGGTGCTGTCATAGAATAGCTAATAGGTAGTGCCGTAGCAACACAGACAGTGAGCATTCTGTACCTACGTACACCCAGCTGCAAAATACATACCCACTTTATGAAAGGAATGCATTCATAAAGTGAGTATTATGCACTTTTGCAGCTCGCTATACTAAGGTATACAGAATTCTTACTGTCTAACAAAACCGATAATTGAAGCGAAAGGTCACGAATCACGACTTTGTCCCTTCCTAACGCAAGGCACCGATGACACGTTTTCTTTCTTCCTCAATAAACTGCAAGTGTGCATTAACTACAGATAAGAGCAGTAAGTAATCACCAGGCCTAGAAGGGAGAATGCCGAGGCCGCGGGCTGTAAAGGAAGGCGCGAGCCTAATCTCGCGGTCGCTCGTGGCCACCTTCTTTACCTATAAACCCAGAGCACTAAATCTTAAAATACACCTCTGACTGGTGTCACTGGATGTTGGCTGAGGTGTCTCTGTATCCCATGTCTCCGTCAGGACTTCAAATCATTACCTTGAGGGCAAGGCTCATCCAAATGTTTCATAATTTTCAAAGGTGACATTTTGATACCACAGAAATGTTTTTGAATTTATGATTGTGTTTTCTGATAATATTAATCGAAGTGCGTTCTTCTGAATTCTTGAGGAGACATAATTGTTTGTATTTGTGCCGAGTAAAATTGATTTAATATTTAATATTTTGTCATTTTGACGTGGTCCTGTCTAGCACAGCCACAGCACCTAGTTTTTGTAATGGCCAGTACAGAACGTAGTGATTGTATGAGGGCTATCGTTTTTTTGCTCACCAGTTGGCGCCTCTGTTCAATCAATCAATCTTTGGGTATTATGGCTCCATCATGAAGTTATACCATTAAAATCTAAATCCGTGGGCTCCATCGATATTGTCGATGATTCCGCCAACGTCAAGGTTTAGGAAGGCACGTGCATGGAGACTGTATAAAGGAGCCAAATCTCTATGTATGAAAAGTGTCCATCAAAAAACAGTAATTAGGCGGCGCCACCATACACCGAAATACTACCAAAACCAACCTACGTAATTTGGTCGGGTTATTTGTTACCTTATATGGTTCATGTTATACTCATGTCCCAGAGCCTAACTAGCGCCACCGGAGAGATTAGGAACTATTATTTAAAGCTGAAAGCGGTCACTTTTGCAACAATTCTGCCATAAGAGATTGCGATCCTTTCTATACCATCCATAGCACGTGCCCATGGATGGTATAGAAAGGATCGTCTCCATGGCACGTGCTTTATGAAGACAATTGGCCGGTGAATATCCACGACGCAGTTCACTCAGATGAGAGGCGTCTCTGTTGATGGTGGTCCAAAAGACTAAAGAACAGCTGTCAGTCATTGAAGTGACAAGTGACATTTGACATTTCGAACTATGGAAAAGACCACCATCTACACTAGCGCCCCTAGCGGCGAATTCATACGCGTTAGCCCTCATTGCACAGACCACCCCTCAGTAATGCCAAAAAAGGCCCGTCAGTTACGGCAGTTATTTTTATCAATAGGAAATATTACGCGAAACTCTACGTAGGTGACGCCACTACCACAATCTCAGGGACTATCGCGAAACAAGAAAATCGAAATTTCGTTATCTAACATCTCTGTCACTCTCGCGTATTCGAGCGATAAAGAGGCAGATAGCGAAGATTCCCGGTAGGTCCTCTGTAAACAAACCGCCTTGATGCATTAATGTCATATTTTATTATCTCTGAAAACTTGTCAAAAACCTGTTAAAGCAATAGAGTCGGACCGAGGTAACTATGCGCAAAGACTTGTAGTGAGTGATGACGTCATATTCCTTTGAAAATATGACGTTTGTATAGGCGCTTCCAAACTTAGTCACTTCAACGTTTATGCAGAGTTAATTTAATAAGACGGACTACGCTAGCTTTTCACAGACTTTGCAGTTTTCGCAGTGACAACGTATGGCTGTTCCAAAGCATACTTCACATAATTTGGCGGAAAAGTGGGGCGACACTCCTCCTTTCGGGCATCCTCGGCTCCGTTCGGCTCAGCATTGCTCCGAGCAATTATTAGGGTTGGCATAACGACGTCCCTTTGCGTGCTCGACCATAAACAAGAACTTGAATTTTGACAACCCTAAACAGCCGAAAGGGATAATGCCATACATTAGAAGCAACAGCATGATTCGTCCCTGAATCGCTGTTTAACTTCGGTTTTATAGGAAGTATTCTTTATGTACGGTATAGTACTATTAAATCATTTTACGGTTTAGACTCACTTGTTTTAGTCACTCGCGCGACATGTTTCGGAGAGCCTAGGTCTCCTTTCTCAAGCACTAATAGTGCACTAGTAGAAAGGAGACCTAGGCTATCTGAAACATGTCGCGCCAGTGACTAAAACAAGTGAGTCTAAACCGTAAAATGATTTAATGTTAGTATGTCTCACAACAGTTTAAATTCGATTATAGTACTATTATTTATTCTGTGCTTATGCGTATTCTAATTATGCGTAGTAGTAAGTAATTACCTATGCGTCGAATTGTAATTAAGTTTTCATTTGGTAGATATGTAATTGTACGTCCGTCCGTTAGTTATGGTTAGTTCTACGGCTACAATAAGTGCTACTCGTAGTTGGACTTTAGGTACAATTTAGCATTTCATTTTGCAAATACTTATGATATAACATTAACATACTACTTCTACAAATCAAGTTATGGGAGAGACATAATGAAGCATATTGTAATACACATAGCCTATCTTAGCGGTTTTTAATTACCTTAAAAGAACGTTAAAACGTGACGTGAACGTTTAATTACCTTGTAGTTTGTTTGTAACAAGGCAGTAGTCTACATTTTCCTACCTACTTTTTTATAGGTAGGGTCAAGGAGGGAACAGTGACTCGGAAAAAATAGCCGGGTACAGTGGCTCACTCAACCTAATTCCAACACGAAAGAATCTATTTGCTTCCCTGCTAATACAGCAGAAACATTTAGTAATCGAACAAATTCAAATGGACGAGCAATGGTTATTCTAACACGTAAAGGTGTATAGCAATATTTGGGCGACTGAGCCACTGTTAGCATTGAGCTACTGTTCCCGTTCTAATACACATTTTACCCGACTGCTAAACAAGGAAAGGCAATGTTATGCTTTAACAAATAAAATACAGACAAATCGGTGGTTAATCATTTATTACAATCATCAGTCATTATAGTTATCATAGGAACGTAGGTCATTGCACCCTTACAAAACAAAAACATTCATAAACTAAATAGCAATAGGTACCCAACAACGGTACTGTTTAAAATTAAAAATGTACCTTTTTAGGGCCTACCGTGAACATCGAAATTTAATTATCTGCCTCTACCGCTTAAATATGCAAGAGCGATAGAGGCAGATAACGAAATTTCGATTTTCGACGTTCGCGGTAGACCCTCCTCACATCACATCCCTCAATCAATGAAAAAGACGTGGCGGCCAAAATGTTAACCCTTAAATGCATATTGTTGCCAAATGTATACAAAGCATTGGACAGCTGCAGCTCACAGATTCAACAGAAAAAATTTAAACATTATTTATTAAAAACATTTTTTCCAACCAAAAATATAAAATCATGCATTTAAGGGTTAATTCAGTCAGACTCAAATGTCGTTTTTTTTATCAGGTGAAATACACCTAATAATGGAATAGGTACATATTTCTATGCGTTTTTTCTAAACACGACTGTAACAATAATGATTACTGATATAACATTACGGATATTACGGACGAAACAATTAAAGTAAAGAAAGATAAATGCGAAGTCAGAAAAAGCACAGGTAACGTGCATTGGGTTAACATCGAAAACGGGGTAATATCGAAAATCGGAGCACTTCATACGTTGGCAACACTTGAGATACAACACACTTGCTCGTAACATGCAAGTTATTGAACCGCTTTTAGGCTCATAATCCTAGATATTAAACACGCGTTCTTTTTCATTATATTATAGAACTTGTTAGATAAATGAATGATAATCCGACTGAGTCAAGAAGGTAACTGATTGCTTATAATATGTATGGAAACGGAGCCTTCTTAAATTTGTCGAGTAGATTTTACCACGCGGACTGGCGGGCGCCGGCGCCCCCCGCGGCCTGGGCGAGGGGCGGCCGGCAGTATGACAGATGCAAGACTTTTACTGTTTTAACAATTAAAATTTGATTAATATGAAAGTTTTCTTTTTTTCCTCGCAAGTGTATTGAAAAACGTCGTATTAAACGCGTGTGCATTGGTCATTACACACATCGGCTTTCTTATTGCGCGCTCGCTTACAGCTCGCGCGCACAATATCGCCTCGTGTCGTGTGTAATGACCAACGTAGCTCACTTGTATCATAATGTACTATTACAGTCGTCTAGGTGTTTTTAGAGGATCATGTGCTTCTAATTTAGCTAATACCTATTTTCGATTTTCAAAATGACCCGGTTCTGAAGTTACAACAATACGTCAAATAAAATAAATCATTCGTCAATACTGGGCTACTAACAAAGAAACTTAATTAATCACTTCTTATTATTATTAGTCACTATTTTTTAACCCTTAGACCGCCAGACGTTCAAAAAAAGAAAGTAAGGAAAGATGCGTTTTCGTATATTATATAACATGTGCAAAGTCTATAATAAATTTGTTAGGCTCCCTACAGCCTACATTATGTGGTAAATTGAGTTAACAAACGCTTACGTTTGACACACTAGTGAACACAAAACATATGGCACAGGACCGCGCTATCACGCTTTCAGCGGCGGTATCATCGCATCTTTATCATTTGTCATGTCATGCGCCACTTTCGCACTTACATATTGGGTAGAACGTGACAGGCATGATGACAGATGATAAAAAACTCGATCATCTTAGCCCTACAGCTGTCAAATTATTAGGTGAACGTTTTGTTTTAGACTACATCTCTTCTACTATCAATACATCTTAATATTTTAGATATATATATTTATATTGCTATACGCGAGGATATAGGCACTTCATAAGCACCATACTTACATATAACTTATTTGTGTATTTACTACTAAACCTACTTAATTATATTTCTTATATACCTGTGTAAGTACAAGAAAATTCAACACAATTTGGTTTGAAAAAACACTAGAGTGGTATTCATAATATGAGTGGTATGATATAATCGCTCATGTCATATCAAAAACAAATCAAGAATGTGAACACAGTACCTAAGCTGAGACTTGTATGTCTGATTAGTGCTATGGACCTATGGGATGGGGAAGGCCGGTAAAAACAAAAAGTAAGCGTAGATGGCGCTCTAGACGATGGTACATTTTTTCCCAAAGATAATCAAATTGACAGTTGCTTTTCCTATTGCCCCATAGACGCAATTAACCCGCTTGCTATGGATATGTCGGCGGCCGATCGTAAGATCAGGCATATCGTGAAAATCCTAGGCATATTGTGGAACGTGAAAATCTTTGACTCGTTCCCTGAGTCGACAGTTTCTATTTCTGGGCACAGCCCTTCGGGCATCTGAAGCAACCTAACGAACCTATCCTATCTACTGGTTTAATGTGACTATAGTCAAAACATGACACAGGAACATTACGACCTGCCTGATCTTAATCTACGATCGGCCGCCGACAGATACATGTATTAAAAAGATCGGTCCTACTCCTTGTCATTTCGTACTAATTTATAAAATTAGTATGAAGTGACGAGGAGTCGGACACACCTTTGTGAATTTATTTATTAATGTAATGTCAATGTCATACTACCGTACCGTACCGTATGTAGTACCTAAATTAATCAATTATTTTAAGTAAATAGTTATTAATATTTATATATCTTTAAATGAAAAGTTATAATCTTATCTAAATAATCTTTCGGTATTATTTTATGACACACAATATAATAATACTTATACACGGTGGCTAAGAAATAAGTGCTTTCCCGTTGCCAGGGAGGTTTTGGGATAGGACCAACCCCGAAATCGCGAAAAAAATTTGGCTATTTCATACATTTTGGCTGGTCCATTTTCTATGGGAGAGTAAATTTTTTTTTCGCTTCTATGGGGGAGTAAATAGAATCCCAAAACCTCCCTGGCAACGGGAATGCACTTATTTTTAATCCACCCTGTATAAATAGCTGCTTCATAAATATTTACTTAAGCACATAAACTAAAGGGTAGATTTTCTTTTTTTTATCGACAAGGGTTGTATCTCCCGTACCTTATGGAATTAAGTACTTGCACAACTTTTAATTATACTTTCTAAAAACTTATTAGTACAATATTTATAATCAAAACGTTTTATGAAATCAAATTAGTGTATTTAAAAATAAACATTACTGAGTGGACAAACACAACACTTCCGTTACGCATTTTTAGTATGGAGACATCGTCGGAAAAAAGAACTACCTACCTACCCATAAATTATTCATAAATGCAAATAATTTATTATCATAAATTTTAAACCTATTTTTTTTTCCATCCATAAAAAAAAAGTTTAAGTAGCAACATGCTTGGCCGTTATTTGTGGAAAAAAATATATTTTCTCCGAATTTGACAGATAATGTAGATGGCGCCTATATCCTTGCGGTAATTTTCAGTTGACGTTTGATAATTCAGTAAAGCTCTGGTTTCCTAGGATAGCGATGCCGTCACAGCGGCCGTCTCCATACAAAATAATACCATACATAACAATACGATAATAATACGGTTACTTATTCTGTAATAATACTCCATTCATATATTTTGTATGGAGACGGCCGCTATATGACGGCATCGCTCACACAAACAGTTCTTCACACACACAGTTGTCACAAACAGTTGACAGTTCTTTTTTTTAGCATTAGAAAAAAGGTGAACAATCTTGACGTCTTTTTTTATATTGAAAAACGCTTTTAAAAAATGTAGTTTATTCTACTTATGAAAAAGAATGAAAAAGATCGTACGTATATGCTTTATAATTGTAACATATTTGCTGTCTTTTTTTTAAAGTGATTTTTAATATAGAAGAAACGTCAAGATCGCTTACCTTCTTTCTAATGCTAAAAAAAACGAGCTATAGGAAAACCTTTACCACAAAGTTTTGCGCCATACAGCGCCATCTTCTTCAGGTGTCCAATTCATGGACACGATCTTTTCTTAGACTACACATCTTACATACAATTTGTGCGATTCATATTCTGACAAATACCTACGTTTTATCGTGCATCCGGCCAAAAAAGTCACTTCTTAAATGTGCAAGAATTTATCGTTGTACTCCTTAAACTGGCTTTCCGTCAGCAAATACTTCGCAGCCCACTTATACTTGGACGGGTCGTCCAAAATCGGTACTAGTTTCTTCAGTTTATTCGCATAACCCGTCAAAGTGGATCTCTCAATATAGCCTATGAGATTATTTTCTTTGTTCCAGAAATAAGCTATTTCCCCGGAATCTAGATGTTCGATGAACTTTTTTACCATAATACTGAAGAGATATGATGGGCTGTTGCGCCAGAAATGGGGTTCGTTTTGCCGGGCCATGGCCTCGTGGTAGAAGATTGTTTTGATGTAGTAACTCGCTATTTTGTTCAAACCTTGGGAATCGCGGAGTTTTTTGATCTGAAAAAGAAATGTTACTTACTATGCTTGTTTGGCAGTACTATTATCCCTTATAAGGTAGATTCGATGGATATATATATAGTTGAATTTAGCCTATGTCCCTAGTTCTCTCCTAGAGGTGGATACAAGAGTTTAATTCATCAAAATCGATTAAGTACCTAATAGTTTAATAGTAACATACCAACTTTCGCATTTAAAATTAGGTTAGGTGTGTAAATATTATCATTATCACATTTACTTATATAACACATTACTTACTTACATGTTACTGTTTTTATTTACTTATTTACATGATAACTCTGCTATTTATGTATTTCGATATCTATGCAATGTTTCTAAATGATGATAAGTATAACAATAATACGAGAACAGGTTATCTTGAAAATAGAATTTACTTATTACAAACATTAAACAAGTGATTCATTTCTTAGAATAAGAATTGATAAACATGTACCACTGAGATATGAAAGAGCAAAGAGCAAGACAAAAAAAAATTAAAATTACGTCGTTTCAGTTAGTTTTTCAAACCAAATTGCACCGTCAAACTGGGGTATGAATATAACAATAGAATAAAATGAATATGAATTACCAGTCGTATGGCCTGGCGCATGTTCTCGGTGCATGATGTCCGTGTCGTAGCGGTCCAGCCAGCCCTTCATAGGCTCCACCACCATGAACCTGTGGCGGTTGTCAACAGTGTATCACGGGTACGTTACCAGTCGTATGGCCTGGCGCATGTTCTCGGTGCACGATGTGCGTGTCGTAGCGGTTCAGCCCGCCCTTCATAGGCTCCACCACCATGAACATGTGGCGGTTTTCAACAGTGTAACAGGGGTACGTTACCAGTCGTATGGCCTGGCGCATGTTCTCGGTGGCGTGCATGATGTCGCGCTCCTGCAGGTGCATGGCGATCCGCCACGAGCGGTCCGTGTCGTAGCGGTTCAGCCCGCCCTTCATAGGCTTCGGCACCACCATGAATATATCGTGGTGGTTGCAGTTGTCAGGCACCTGCGAAAAAAAAATCTGTCTACATCTTTCATTTCAATTTGCCATTCGATCTCTTGTCCAAATGCCTTGGAAAAAAAGTGAATTAAGTAGATGCTGACGTCAGCAGAAATGCCGAGCGAGATAGAATGAATTCGCTCAGTGCTTGTGAACTAAAAAGAATAAGAACGTAAACAGGTCTCCGTTTCGAATTAGGCAAAAATGCTTTCGTATGTTCGAATGTTCTCCTCTCCGGGTCGCAATTCGCAACCGATACTCATGAAATTTTGTGAGCAGGTTCCATGATTGAATATAGGCATTTTATGTCTTCAGTTTTTGGGAACTTTTCAAAATGGAGGAGCCATACATTTGTTCAGTTTTAAGTTATGTTCGCGAGAGCTACTAAGTATAGGTACAATATTTTGTATTTTGGGACTCACGAGGATTATAAGTCCTACCTTTCTATACGGTCTGCAGATAGGCCAGCGTTCTTTAGGGAACTTGAGGGCCGGGACCAGATCGACGTCCAGCCGGAACCCCTTCGAGTTCACGATGATGAGCGTGATGGCGGGCCCGCTCGACGACAGCCGCAAGGTGTACGGAATACCATCCACGTTCACCACGCGGCGACCGGATGATGGGTCTGCGGGAAAACTGTTCATTGCCTGTAAAAAGAGAATGCTAACAGCCTAAAAAAAGAAAATTGAGGGTAAGGTAAAAAATTACTGACGCCTAGTCTAGGGTGAAAGTTGAATCAATGCAACTTAGATAGTCTTGGTCTGCAGAAACAATGCTGCAAACAAGTCTGTATGGGGGGTCAGTAATCTCTGCAGCTTACTGTAGATACATACTATAGGTCTATAATTTTTCTGCTGCTTAACTGTTTTAGGTTTAGGTCATAAAGTTTTTGTCAGAAAGATGCAAAAACTATTGTAACATACAGAGTCATGTCAAATAAAATTAATATATATAATAAGTTTGTTAATTTGCACACAGAATCAAAAAGGTTTTCTACCTTGTTAACAACGCTTTTAAACCAGTCTGTAAACTTCGAGCGGAGCAAATAGTTTCTCTCATCCAACCACTCATGCGCAGTCCTATTGATGAGCCAGTCCGCGCCATCTCTCTTGGGCAGGTTTTGGAACTGTGTCCCAGCCTTTAGTTGTATGAATCCGGGGGCCTTGGCTTCAAGCACTATGTCGCTGTTGGCCGGCTTGGGGGCTTCCTTGAGGTTGACAGGCAGACCGATGATGATGTCCATGTCAAATTCATCGGGCTTGTTGATGCGCAGGCGGTCATAGTGGCTGCCCGCGAATTGTACCTGAAATTAATAGGTACAATGTATTTGCAAAAGTGATATCGTTTTTCGTTTACAAATACAAAGCAATGATCATTCTACAAGCCTACAAAAGCAATATTATTTTACAAGTCAGAAGATTGATACATACATATTTAAAATAATAGGATATGTCATAATAGTTTATAAGATTAATATCAACAGTTAAATAAATAAAAAATTAACATTGTTAGGTATAAATTGTGTCGGTTGTCATGTGTAAACATCATGATCGTCATCTGGTACATACATTATAATAAAAAGAAGATAATTACTTTTTCACCTCAGCAGCTCAAACAAGCCTACTTTCGTGCTTTCGTCACTCCCTGGAGTGCGACTTTCCTCACTCCAGGGAGTGAAACAAAGTAGCTTTTTATTTTAGTGAAGGCCATGAACTGCCACTTCATTTATTATTCTGTGTAATTCGAAATACATTTTAACGTTTAATATGTTCTCACTACTGAGGTGAAAAATTATGTGTGCAACATGAGAGCAAAGTTATTTTCCATCTCGTGTTTTTGAGTCCCTCGCTACGCTCAAGATTCTAACTTAGAATCACTCGCTTCGCTCGTGATTTAATTATAGAGTCTTTCGCTTTCTCGGGACTCAAAATAAACACTCGCAAGAAAAACCAACTTTCCTCTCTTGTTGCACAAATAACTATTATTTATTCAGCCATTTCCGGTTTATACAGATCAATCAATCAATTAACTAATCAGAGTTGGTCAATGGATTTTTCAAAGTATTGTCAATATTGTAACAAGCGATATGTAATAAAACTTTTACTTATAAGTTTGTTTTTCAAGGTTGCTTCTAATGATATTAAAGCAGCTGGAAGCCCATTGGCCAAGGATGTAGGCCCATGTACACCAATTGATTTACATCAATGTGAATAAGTACGTGAGTGAGTGTACATCTTAGCCAATATAATCTATTCTCAAGGGCCAAAAGAAAAACAAAACAAAATGATACTCACAGTACTTGAATAGCGATTATAGTATTTATCCGCCACCTTCATCTGCTCATGCAGCCGGTAAAATATTTTCATAAACACATTATAATGCTCCTCAAACTCTTCATCCTTCAGTGCAATGTACCGCTTATATATGTCATGCAGCAGTCCATTCATGTTTGTGATCAACGGATTACCCGGGACAACCAGCACAGACTCGGCGGGTGCAGCTGCAGACATCTGGGATCCCATTCTGGAAATAAATTTTTCACCACACTAGCTGGTAAAGGCTCTCTTAAAACTGATAAGAAAGTTGCATTTAATCCACATGTGAGGCAAAGTAATCTGATGCAAATTTTGAGTAGTTTCCTTATGTTGGCTAGTAGAATTCACATTTAAATGATCATTTTGAATGATAAATATTTTAAAACGTTCATTTGGATTTGATTTGATATTTTACGGTTGGTATTTTCCTTGCATTGGTGTGGTGATAAATTGTGTTTCACTCGGTGGCAAAATTTGTTTAACCTTTGTTCCTTGAAACTCTCGCAACGCTCATGGTTCAATTTTGGAATCTTTCGCTTGTTCACTAATCAATATTAGCACGAACGGTTAAACAATAACTTTGCCCCCTTGTAAAACAAATAACTATTGTATAAACAGAATGACTTTGTTGTAATTTACTGAAATAGTTACTGGGCCGAGCTACAGACTGGATCCCACAGGATATCAGGGCAGCGGAAAACCAAGACAGAGTGGCAGGACAAAGACACATATTGTTAAGAGTGGTGCATTGTATAGGACCAAATGGCGGGAAGGAGGGGAGGATTTTTCGAGGCAGTAAGACACTCTTTCAGTCTAATAAAAAAGGAACTAACACAGCAGCAGCAGCACAGGCCACATTGGTAAATAAATTCCATCCAGAATATCCTCCTTGGTACTCCGCTTCTTGCCTGGCCTGTTCCCGCTGTCTTGCCTCTGCCCTCTCCCTTTCTTCTTTTTTCTTCTGTTCCTCCGCTTGCGAGGATGAAGATGACGTCAGGTAGTAAGCTCCGGCACCTATGGCTAGGCCAGCTAACCCCACCAAACCTGCTACAGCCCAGTTGCCTAGTGATTCATCATCGTCACTATTATTGCTGTCGGTGCGATTGCGATTTTGACTCATAATTACGGCTGAAAAAAATAAAAAATCACAATTCCAAACACCTACTTTTATATTTTAAATTAATTACTTTACATTATAAGCTCAACCTCGTGGTCAGTTTTTTACGGTTATGGAGCGGCCAACCTGAAGCCCACAAGTATAATATTAAGTACTCCTATATAGGTAGAGGAACAAGTCTAATATTAAATTATATATTACATACATAGAGTAACTTATACTAGAGCGGTACTGTCATAGTAAATTTTGTAACCCTAGTAAATTCACTGCCATCCGTCGACACACTTTAAAACTAAAAATGAAGATTTAGAAAAATACGATAAAATGTATTTAAATATGGATAAATGATTTTTTTTTATTTGCATTATTTTTTTTTATGATTTTGACCCATGTTCTTTCACTGATATGCGTTAAAATTGTTAAATAACAAACGAAAGCGTCAACGCCATCTATACGACAGTAGGCCAAAGCTAGTAGCGCCCTCTGAACGAGAATCAAATTTTCGTGATTTTCGAGGCACGTTTTTTCCTTAGACTGTATCCATCTATTACGGAGTTATATCTATCTTTGATTACATATTACCCATGAATGCCTAACCCGATTATAATTAGAAGTAAACAAGTAACGAGTCTTATTAGAATACGATATGAACTCCGATTATCTATACTTATTTGAATCCAATAGGATAGGAATGTATGTACTTGAAACTGATAATTAAGTGGCGTGGGCGTGGCGCAGAAGTATTTACAAACTAAAGATGTATATCACACGTTTAATATAGCTACAATACAATGAGAATAATTATTTTTAGGTTATGAACTTACAAAACGAATGTATTCCCGAGATTCTAATACAAAACTGTGCGCTTGCGATAATACACGAAAATTGTTTGCTCGTTCGACGTTCGACGACAGGCTGCTTTAATGCTTTTATATCGACAGCGGCACGTCAGTTGATACCAGAGACAAAAATCTTTTTTTATTATTCGGGGAATTCCAGCGCAGTCTACACTAGGGATGGGAAAGGATAATCAATTATATAACAATCGATATTAATAATCGACTTGCGTGTTAAAAAGAATCATACAGATACAAATTTAAATTGTGTTTTATTACTGTTGATTAGTAGACTTATTAATATATATTAGTAAAAAAAGCGGATTTTTAAAGCAAATTCTTTAAAAAAATCGAAATTTAATCTCTGTAAGCGATTTATGTCTTAAAATGAATGGTTAAACTTAAAAAATATGTTTACATTTAGTATTTTTCACAAGAATTAAAAATATTCATCAATAAAAATCGATTAGTACCATTAAATAAATCGAAATTTGAACTTAGGTATTAATCGATTCACGGATCGAAATGAATCGTTCAATACAAAAAGGTTACTGTAGTAGAATCAGCGGCCGTAGCACGGTCACATTTTTATCACCTGTCACTGTCACCATGCCTGTGATGTCTGTTACGTTACAAGTATGTAAGTGCGAAAGTGACAGGCATAGTGACAGGCGATAACAATGGAACCATGCTGCCACCGCAGGAATACATATACATTAACGATGAAAAAAATTGTTTAACGAAAAATCGATTAGTCCTATTAAAAAAAGTCGATTACGTAACCTTTTCTATTATTTTTATTAAATATAATAGAGAATATTACGCAAACCTCCGCGTAGAGGGCGCTACTAGCACAAACTGAGGGCCTACCGCAAAACACGAAAATGGAAATGTTGTTATCTGCTTCTCTATCATTTTTGCATATTCGAGCGATAGAGAGGCAAATAACGAAATTTGTAGTATGTAGTTATAACTGTTATAATATAAGTATGTAACGGTTTACAATATGTGTCAATAGTAGTGTGTGCTGGCGGCAGAACATTGCATAATACCCCCTATTAAGTTTAATACAATCAACAATCAACGGTCTACCCAAGTCGCGCTTTATTAACAATATTATTTTAGAAAGAGACGCAAACAGCGGTTACAAGTTAGAGCTCTTTCCCACTGACGTCCAGTTTTTTGCGGGTACGGTTTTCTGCAGGATCCAGTTTTCTGTACTATGCGTGCAGTGTGCAGTATCCCGCAAACAGAATGCTCGTGTGAATGTCACTATATTAGCACGTATACTACTAAAAAAACCAGAAAACCGTACCACAAGCAAAAAACTGGACGTCAGTGGGAAAGAGCTCTTAAAGCTGTTAACGACGTGAGTACCGGACTGCGACCTTGGTCTAGCTCTGATCGATCGAGTGGAAGGTGATCCACCGTACTTCCAATAAGGACGCAGCTATAAGCGAGAACGAGAAAAAGATATGCTGACCGGATGAAGGTGTCGGTCCGGTACGCCCGTCTCACGCGTCTATTATTAACCGACTTCAAGATTTCAAAAGGAGGAGGTTATCAATTCGGTTGTGTCTTTTTTTGTTTTTTTATTTTTTTAATGTTTGTTACTCCATAACTCCGTCATTTCTGGACGGATTATGAAAATTCTTTTTTTGATTGTAAGTAAATACATACAGATTGGTCCCTTTTTTGTCAAAACGCAGTTCTGATGATGGGATCCATGAGGAATCGAGGGAATTCCTCAAATGTTAAAGGCATACATATAGTGATTTTAGTATTTTCATCAACAAATTAAGCACTTACATTTAAAAAAGTGACATTTGATGAAGTGGAACTGCTGATGATGATCAGAACGGAACTCTTTAATGACGCATAGTTCACGTTTGGCGATTTGTCCTCTTCGTTATGTTTGTTAAGCAAGTTAGGTTTTCAAGAAACATTTTTGTCAAGCTCGAGTTCTGATGATGGGATCCATGAGGAATCGAGGGAACTCCTTAAATGTGAAAGGCATACATATAGTGATTTTTGTATTTTTATCAACAAATCCAGCATTTCCATTTTAAAAAGTGACATTTGATGAAGTGGAACTGCTGATGATGATCAGAATGGAACTCTTTAATGACGCATAGTTTACGTTTGGCGATTTGTCCTCTTCTTTATGCTTGTTAAGCAACTTAAGTTTTTAAGACATATTTTTGTCAAGCTCGAGTTCTGATGATGAAACCCATGAGGAACCGAGGGAACTCCTCAAATGTTAAAGGCATACATATAGTGATTTTAGTATTTTCATCAACAAATCAAGCACTTACATTTAAAAAAGTGACATTTGATGAAGTGAAACTGCTGATTATGATCAGAACGGAACTCTTTAATGACGCATAGTTCACGTTTGGCGATTTGTCCTCTTCGTTATGTTTGTTAAGCAAGTTAGGTTTTCAAGAAACATTTTTGTCAAGCTCGAGTTCTGATGATGAAACCCATGAGGAACCGAGGGAACTCCTCAAATGTGAAAGGCATACATATTGTGATTTTTGTATTTTCATCAACAAATCCAGCATTTACATTTAAAAAAGTGACATTTGATGAAGTGGAACTGCTGATGATGATCAGAATGGAACTCTTCAATGACACATAGTTCACGTTTGGCGATTTGTTATCTTCCTTATGGACCCAGACCCAAACTTGGACCCGGACTCGGACCCAGAGCCGGATCCGGAAATGCTACTAGAAACTTTTAACCCACTTGGGTTAGGTTAGGTTAGAACTGTGACCCTTACAGAAACGAAATGCTATCAGAAAAGTAGGTTAGGTTAGGTTAGAACTGCGACCCTTACAAAAACGAAATGCTACTAGAAAAGTTGGTGGTTAAACCTCCTTTTCTACATTATTAGGCAATATTATAATAATTAGGCAATTAGGCAAAAGATGGATTAGGTTAATTAGGCAAAAGATGCTGTCTTTTTCATTTCATTGTCTGGAATCTAAGAGTGCACCATCAACAATAAGTAAACTTTCAGCGGCATCCCCCATTGAAGTCGGTTTTTTTTTCTTAAAAATTATCTGTAACGCGATTCAGCCAGTCGCTGCAGTTACTGTACTACAGTCTATAATTTATCTCGGCAAAGGTTAAATCTTCAAGAACTTCTTTTTATATTCCTTAAACTGACTTTCTGACATCAAGTACTTCACAGCCATTTTATACTCCGACGGATCTTCTAAAATTTTAATAAATCTCTTTAGTTTTTTCGCGTAACCGTCTAGGATGGACTCGTCAATGTTGCCTATGAGATTATAGTCCACATTCCAAAAGTATGGGATGTTTTTAGTTTCCAAATATTGATGAAGTCTCTTGACAATATGTTTGAAGAGTTCTGCAAGGCTATTCCTGCTCCAAAAATCTGGGTCATGTTCTTGTTCGATGGCCTCATGGTAGAATATGGTCTTGATGTAGTAGCTTTGTATTTTGTTCATGCCTTGGGAGTCCAGGAGCTTTTTTGTCTGAAAGAAATATGTTAAGTCTTAGTTGTATAATTTTAGGGTTTCTGAACTCTCTGAGCTTAACCACAGACAGCGTTTTTGGCTAGTTTGACATCGGAAACGGCATAGTTTTCATAAGTGGTAGTTATACGTTAGCAGTTATAACAAACCGTCTTGCAGTTTGGCAGAATAATTAAATGTAAAATAGGGTTTATTTCGCCAGAATAAATGATTCATTTATTTATTTTTATTTATTTATAACCAGAGTATAATTAATCTAGGCTAGGCAGGTAGAGATCATACGTTAGGATTCCCCTGACATGTCAGGATTTTTGGTCGTTTGTCAGGATTGCGGGAGGACTTGGCTAGTGTCAGGGTTTACTAGAAATATCTACTATAACCACTATACAAGCTATAAGTTTAGAATTGGGCAGAGAAAAGGGAAGGTAATGCTGTAGCTACATCATATTGTATCGAGTTAAACTAGTGGCCCACCAAAGGTTTTGGAATAATTTAATAGGTTCTTTAATACTTTATCGTAGCAATTAATGGCAGCGGTAAATCGTGGACGATATAGTCCTGAGAAATGATCGTCCAGGAAATGTCAAAATGTTTAGGGACTTTTGTCAGGATATTCCATTTTTCATAAGGCAAACATTGCAATCCACATTCCACAATCACCATCTCCGGCACTCACCAGCTGGCGGTACATCATGCGGTGACCCAAGTTCCCAAAGCTTTACAACTTTATTATTTTATAATCAATTCATCAATAACTTTTTCGTAATTGGCATTTTAGTTAGAAATAGTTTAGGGAAAAGGGTCCAATCCACAAAAATCTTTTGAACTTGCTGTCACTGAAACGTCATTAAATTAAACAGCAAACTTTTGAGGATTAATCTTTTTCGCTAAACTACGTCTAGTTATTCATAAATGTTTAATACCAGCCGAAGGGCCTGTTTCATGTACCAGAGGTCCCACCCCTGTAGCTGCAGGGGGCGCCGCCAGGCCGCGTCCTCGTCGTGTCCACCTTTCATGGGTTTGGGCACCACCAAGAAATTTCCTTTCTTGCGTCGCTTGCTCGGCATCTGTAGGAAATTACAAGATAAAATAAACCTGCCGTACTTACATCTAAGGGTTGTATTCTATCTGTAAAATTTATTTGTTCAATGTGTATTTGCGTCTCACATTTTGCTTAGTGAGCGAGTGAGACGCAATGCACATTGGACCAAGAAAACAGGTGAAATACCAACCTAAGCTACAGAAAGATACTAAATTACAATTCGATTGAATCGAATTTACCCCAATAATCTACCAATTTTGTATTAAAATGATAGATCGGTTTGACAAGCTGGGGAATATTTTTTATGTAGACGAAGTTGGGGAATAGCCTAGCTTCTGCTAGGGCACTTGATGGTTTTTATTTATTGCATTCAAAAAACAATTTTTGCGCCTGCATTTTTAGGAAAATTATAATTAATATAAATACTCGGCGAAGTTGGGCACCAAAGTCAAAATTATTACTTATGGTAAATATTTTGTTAACCAAACAACAAACCGCATGCAATTTTCGACAGATACATTGTGGACTAAAGCGGTTATTAGATCCACGCTTGCCAACGGGGCCCACCTTGCCGGGGGTTTTTCGATTCACGAAATATCAGAACATCGTTAACAATATTTGAAAGGAAAAAAAGTTTAAGTATAAAAATATCAAACATGATTAAAATTTGGCAATTTGAGACAAAGTATTTTTTTACATTTAAAATATTGTTACCTACCGATGTTCTGATATTTCGTGAAACGGAAAACGAGCCTTGCAAGAGTCATTGGGGCCGGCGTCAAGGGCCCTCCACACTCATGCGCGAATCGCGGCTTCGCGCCGTGATTCGCGCATGAGTGTGGAGGGCCCTTCAGGTCAGGCCCCGTTAGCAAGTGCCCGGCGACCATGTGGATCTGATAATAATAAGCCCTTAAGAAGGTGGCACGAATTCAATCGATCGATCAAATGCCACCATGTATCGAAAATCGCATGTAATTTGTTGCAAGTTCTATAGAGTCGTTTCAATGGATTGCTCCGCATGCATGCATATATTGTTATATATTGTTGGAGCATGGATGAATATCCATGCTCCATGACAGTGAGGTCAACAACTAACCTTTGTCAAGAAATTCGAGAGCCGGGACCAGTCCACGTCCAGCCGGAACCCGCACTGCGGGGCCTAGACGATTAACATATTAGTGGCTAGCTGTCTGTCAGTCTCACAGGGTGTACGGCCCCTAAAATGTCCTTTATGATCACTAACCCTTGTTCTATCCTTGCCAAGGAACTCCAGTGCCGGGACCAGGTCCACGTCCAGCTGGAACCCGCTTTGCGGGTCCTCAACGGTCAGTGTGTAGGACTGGCTGTCTGCGAATCGAAGGGTGTACGTATTCTCCTAAAAAAAAACCACAATTTTGTCAGTAGAAAAAGGCGGCAAAGGCGGTCTCGGTACAAAAAGTACTGAGGTTGACTGAAGTAGCATGACAAAAACTAACGTTTCCGAGAAAATACGATGGAAAATGGAAAACAATTATGCACATCGTAAGTAACGACGCAAGTTTAGTTCGGATTCCGACTATTTTAGTAATTTAATCGAGTGGCGACTATGCCGGTTACTAAAATCTATTAACTGACCAAAAATGGTTCGCACTGCAGACGCAAGCGTGTAGTGAGTAAGCAGTTTCAAAATGAAATGTTTTAATTCAGTCGAGTAGCGAGAAATATTAGTTACTAAACGTGGCTGAACACCAAAAATTTTGTCGAGTAGATTAGTAAGAGTGGTGGGGGGAGGCTCACTCGACAGAAAAAATAGAATAAAATAGATCCACTCGACTAATCTACTTGACAAATTTTTTGGTGTTCAAACACGTAAGGCCCCATTCACACGAGAGCTTAAAAAGCGTTGCGTGTGTGTCGCACCCATAAGTAAGAGCGAGAAAGAGATATCGCTTTCTCGCTTTTATTTATGGGGCCTAATACTAATACTCGCCACTCGACTAAATTACTAATCCGAACTGAGCTTTACATAGCATCAATGTTTACTTGTTGGACAAACGCCACTGTGGACAAGCAACGTATAAATAGCTGTGTGTGTGTGTGTATACATCAAAATGCGTAAAAATAATTTTATAATGTTTTATGTGGATATTTCCGGAGATAAAAATGGGGACTACGTTTGTATGGAGAAGCGGTGGTGGTGGTGGTCCACTATCGTTTTAATTAGATCAAATTATCTCATAAATATAAATGAAGTGATTACCTCAACCATTATGACATTCATGGCGAACGGGAGGTTATCTTCAGTCACATCGAAGAGGTTCAACGCTTTGTCGACTACGCTCTTGTACCAGTCCATGAACAGGGAGCGGAGCAGGTAGTTGTCCTTGTCTAGCCATCAGTGCAAATAGAGAAAGAAAGCCGGCACCGGCAGTCGTTATGTAGGAAATTATATCTGACGTCACATTGGGGATTGCATGCTCAATATGGTGCTCAATAAGCTACAATTTTACAACTCTAAACTAGTTGGCTGGCCACATATCACGCTATACTGACAAGAGGTGGACCATAGAAACAACAAAATGGAGAGGACCACCAGGAGGGCGGCGCGCTGGCCGGCCGCAGCAGCGTTGGGCTGATGACCTATCCCAGGCTGTGGGAAAGCAATGGATGGCAATAGCTTCAAACATAAGCAAATGGATTGAGTTGGAGGAGGCCTTCACCCAAAGAGGGGTTCACCACTAAGCAAATTAAAATAGATTCAACCTACAAATGTAACCTAAACTTAGTGTGAATAAACGGCTTTTTTATATCTGCCCATGAGTGTGGAGGGCCCTTAAAATCACATGCGATTTGTCGCAAGGTCGCCTCTAACGCCTAACTAATCTGTGTTGTGCTTCTTCTCGCATAGTTACTCGAGACTATTACCAACACAACAATGGAGGTACTTGCAGGTACTCTGACCTAAGCAGTCTTTTGCGATTTCTCTTTGACGGCCTCAACCCAAGTGAACGGCTCTGAATAACCGTTTCTTTAAATATTTAAATAGTAAAAACCGCTTATCCCTACTCTACCACTTGCTAACTCAAGTGTTGCCAGGTAAGTCATTAAACATTACCCATCACCCTGATATTACAAGTAAAATTCATATTTGCTTACACTTTTGATATAATTCGGCCTAGTGGGTAGTGACCCTGCCTGTGAAGCCGATGGTCCTGATGGATTCGAATCCCGGTAAGGGCATTTATTTTTTATTTGTGTGATGAGTACTTGTGTGTGATATTTGCTCCTGAGTCAGGGGTGTTTTCTATGTATTTAAGTATTTATATATTATATATATCGTTGTCTGAGTACCCATAACACAAGCCTCCTTGGGCTTACAGTGGGACAGTCAACCTGTGTAAGAATGTCCTATAATATTTATTTATTATTTATTTATTTATTAAAAAATCATGACACCTGTGAGCAGTTTGGATTATTTCCCGATTCTCTTCATCCCTATCCAGCAAGCTTTGCAATTGTTCTCCAATATTCAGCTTCACAAAGCCGGGTGCTACGTCCTCTATGACGTCACCGTGCGCAGGATCACGCGTGTTGACAGGCAGACCGATGACGATTTCCATGTCGAGGTCGTCCGGCTTGTTGATGCGTAGGCGGTCTTTTCTACCCTCAAATCGGACCTGGATTCGTTAAAAATTTCGTGTTTTTATTGTGTCTGGACTTTTTTATATTTGTCGTCTTCAAGCAAAAGGTACCACTTTGTCGCTCGCCATATGGACGCACTGGCAGGTTATTCATATAAAGATACTAGCAAATTTCGTCCTTATGGTAAGCGACAATGTGGTACCTTTTACTTGAAAACGTCACATATACCTACCACGTCATGGAGCATATACAGGGTGGCAAAAAATATCGGTCCTGGAAGGAAAGTGAAAGTGAAAGAGGATCTGCCTACTTACTTTGTTATTAAGAATGATGTGAATGATAGGATGATGGATAACTTCGTTATTTTTATAGTATACATATACTGTACTACTCGAGCAGATTAGTAATACTGAATATAAGGTACTACTGATCTACTGATGTTACCTCGAAACCTTCGCGGGTTCAAACCGTAAGGAAACCGGACTAATCCCTAATAAGGCCTAGTTTCCCCTCTGGGTTGGAAGGTCAGATGGCAGTCGCCGCTTTCGTAAAAACTAGTGCCTACGTCAAATTCTTGGGATTCGTTGTCAAGCGGACCCCAGGGTCAAAATGCCGGGATAACGCGAGGAAGAAGTTACCTCGAAACCTTAAATTGCGAAGGGCCGTTAAAGACCAATGGCAATAGAGAGTATAATACTCTCTCTAGGCGGGTGACGTTATGCCTGGGGACCTCTGGGGACCGAAGTCCACTGAGAGGTAGTCAGAAGGAGTATATATAGTAAGTGACATTTGAAACTCCGTAACCGCGATGTAGGTTTCTAGCTAATTGCGTTCTAGCTCCCTAACGCCATCTGTAAGAATCTTGTGGCACGATGTCGACAGTGACAGCTAGGGGAGACGCCACAAACCTACAAATTAAAATATACTCACTAAGGAATACCGCTCATAATATGGATCCACCTGCTTCATCAGATCATCCAGCTTTAAGGACACAGCTTGAAACACTCTGAAGTATTTCGGGAAATCCTTGTCCCTCACTGGTTTGTCTCTCACTTCGTATATGTCACGAAGTAGGCTGTTCAAATCTCTTACTGTTTTTTTCTGATTTCCTTGAGGTTTCGAAGTGTGGACTCTGGTAAACAGACATCATGAGATCCATAAGATGCATTAATTAATTTCACCTTCAATTAACTGATCCTCGTCTCAAAGCTGGCACACGACTGCCGGCCACGCCATTTTCAGGCTGCATACGCTTGAAATGTGGAAAAACGTTCGATTTCTTAAAAAAATATTTATTGATTTACAAAAGCTATGTTGTATTTGTAGAACCTGTTAAAACATTTTTGTTAGTTTAAAAATAATTTTAATCGATTAAGCCGTTTTGTAGATATAAGCATAGATAGCCGCAAAACGGCCTGTCGTATTGTTTTTTCGATAAAACTATAAATTTCAGGAAAAAAGTCAAATGTTACGATTGTTGTGCATAGAGTGAAGATGCATATATATTTTTTTCATAATTTTTTGTTGACCCATTTAGAAGATATAAGCTCTAGAAAGTAACAGTTTTTGGCCAAAAACTGCGCGAAGCGCCTTAAGCTTGGTGGGTCTACTAATACAGCTATATAAAGTAGTTGTTATACAAAGTGCTGTATTTGTTATTTAATCACGCAGCTGGAGCCATACCTACGTTACTGTTGCTGTGCACCATGATAGCGATAATGTTTATTTATAGTATTTATGCCTACCAGCCGGCGAGCTAAGTATATCCGTTTACGTCTACATACAATGCAAGATAGCTACAATGTAAGCCGATATGTTATAATTATTTACGATACACGATACAAATGCGAAAAATAGGAAAGTCTCAACGAGTGGCGACGTATAGCCCTTTAAATTTTTGACGTAGTTACGTAATGTGCTTATTATAGCACAGGGTGTCGTAATGGAGCACCAAATGTACTATAAAATACATTAACTCGCTTTTATGTTGAAACGTGAGTGACTCGTTATATATACTTACTGCAATCCTGCATCCTGCAAGAACCAGCCTAATGAGAAAGTAATAAAGGTAAGTATTACTATCTCACTCTAACACATATATCTGTTGTATCCCGTATAATATACTATTTATAATATTTTTTAACATAGCTAACTGTCATCTACACAATTAAATTTATAAACTTTTAACGCTAAATCGTATTAGGGCGACAGTTGTCACCGTACCCAAGCTGTGTGAATCACACTACACAGTATAAAACAAAGTCGCTTTCCGCTCTGTATGTATGTCTGTCCCTATGTATGCTTAGATCTTTAAAACTAGGTAACGAATTTTCATGCGGTTTTTTTAAATAGATAGAGTGATTCAAGAAGAAGGTGTATATGTATAATTTGTAAAGGTTTTGTGTAAATTAGTTGAACTACCCGTGCGAAGCCGGGGCGGGTCGCTAGTAATACCACAGAATAAGTTATTACTTATTCTATCCAATATTGAATACTATTGTATTATCACGCAGAACGGCCACGCCCCGCCCCGCCCCGACTCGAATTACCTCGCCCCGCGACACCAGATTGACGGCCGTTTGCCGGCCGCTCAGTACTATTTCTAAGCAACTTAATACTCACACGCGTGTACGGACGTGCCGGTCACACATATAAACGCAAGTGATTTTTGATGTATAGCGTGTCCGCCCTGTGGTAATACTAAAATAGTACTATTTACTATATAAAGTACCTACTTACCGAGCCCCACTGGCCCGCAGCTCTTTTAGCTCATTTGAGTAGAAAATCTTCATATCTTTTTCCTCTTAAGTTTGAGTTTTCAAGTCTCCTCTCCAGACTACTCTAATCGGTACTGATTTCTGTAAAGGTAAGTATATAAGCAACAGACTTGTCTCTAAAATACTTACGCTAGAACGGTCCGGGCCCGGCCCGGGGCGGGAGCCCGAAATTTCGTTCTCTATGCCGGGTGATCGGTGATCACGTGATGCTTTTTAATAAAAAGCTTTTATAGAAAACTAAGTGGACCTGGACCCGGACCAATCTACGAGTACTTAGCTGTGTCATCCAACAGAAAATCTAATACATATAATGGTCCTTATTCCACATGAAGCATAAGGACCCTTTTCTGATGGAAAGCCACATATAATGACCGGAAAGTAAATAAGTATATTGATTTATAAACTTAATTAAAAGAGATATGCTGTTAAATAAAGAAACAATATATTGAAAACAAAGGTAGGTACTTACTTTAGTCCCGAAAGTAAACCCATAATATTAGTTATATTATTCTTTCTATAATTCTTCAAGTATCGAGTTAAGATTTAATTATGATGTGTGGTGTTATATGCAGCTTAGTACACGTGTAACGTCTATCGTTGCTATAATACAACTGGCAAAGGCATTTACATTTAGACCTAGCAATAAGAAGGTATAGAGGGAAATGCTAGGAACACAATTTTTGACTACGTAACACTACGTAACTTTGTTTAGACTAGTCAGGAGATGAACATATCAAAAGTCCCCGGCCGTAACCCTGGTGCCGGGGGGAGGGGAGTTTGAAGATTATTTTTTTCGGTTGTTCACTTCTATCTTGGAAACTTTGCGTCTTAGCGACACGACTACTAAAACAAAACGAAAGCTGATTAAATTTGCTACAAGTTTCATTTAGTCAAATTTTTCGATACTTTGAATAGTTGTCGAGATATTCTCTATTGAAAGTTCATTTGGGACTCTTTATTTTATCTTGATATCTACATCAATGAAGCTACTAGGCCATGTTTGGTGTTGTTTTCGTATAAATCGGGAGTGCCAAATTCATTTATGGTATCACATTGTGACACCATTCCGAAGTAAAAACATATAAACTTTAAACAAAT